>NC_014428.2:678636-694401 GCF_000214015.3 Ostreococcus tauri | reverse complement strand
CGATCTTCGATGCGGCGGCCTCGAAACTAAAGATTTGCAAGCCGCAGATGCGTCGAGTTTGGGAGGCACTGCTGTTCATATTCGCCAAGCGCTCAAAAGCGCCGGAGAATAGCCCAGTGGCTGACGCTTTCAGAGAGCTCATCATTCGTCGCCTCAAGGCGATGTACACGTCCAACTCCGAGAAGGATGTTGGCACTAAGCGCATCATCCCGATCGGAGACACCGATTTCGTGATGACCAAGGCGCAAGGTACCACGGGCGAGGCACCGCAGATGGAAAATCCCGAGGAAGGCCAGGCTGACATCACCGAAGTCCTCGGCGAGCTCTTCTCCGAGTGCGTTCAAAATTTGAGCTTCATCCACGCCCAGTGTAAGGACGGATGAGCGCGACGACCGAGATCGCGCGCACTGTAACAGAACCGACCCAATATTCGTAACGAACGCACTCCTGGATCGTCGTCGCACCGATCGAACGCGTCGCTCCATTGTTCCTTCATTCCGCCGCGCAAACCTCAGCTGAATGAGAGCCGATTCGTGTTCACTAAAAAAATCGCTTCGTCAGCCCCGCGTCCGTCATCTCGCCGCGTGCGATCTCAGACCTCAACTTCGAGGCACGATCACCGGCGCGCGCGCGATGAAGCTCAAGATCGTCTCCCGCTCCGGCCGCCCCGTCGTCGCGGACGGCATCGTCGTCCCGAACGACGCGAAAGTGAGCGACCTGAAGCGCTCGCTCCACGCGCTCAAGAAGAAGCTGTACCCGAGCCGACAGCGCTTCACGACCTCGCCCGCCCCGGGTGAGAGCCGTGGGATCGTTCTCGTGGACGACAAGTCGCTGAACGATTACGGTTTGGAGGACGGAGACACGATCGTGTTCAAGGATTTGGGCCCGCAGGTGAGCTACAAAGCCGTCTTCTTCTTCGAGTACCTCGGACCGCTCCTGGCGTACCTGCCGTTTTACTTCATGCGACGGGAGATTTATGGTGGGATTTTCGGAATTAAGAACGCGGGTAAAGCGCCATTGGAGGCGCAGACGCTGGCGATGTACTTTCATACGGCGCACTACGTGAAGCGGATTCTGGAGACATTCTTCGTGCACAAGTTCTCGCACGCGACGATGCCGATTTTTAATCTGGTGAGGAATTGCAGTTACTACTGGACATTCGGTGCGTTCATGTCGTACTTCATCAATCACCCGGCGTACACGCCGGTCGGTCGAACGCAAATGCTGGCTGGTTTCGCATTCAGCGCCGTGATGCAGTTGAGCAACCTGCGATGCCACGTCATCCTCGCCAACCTTCGTAAGGATGGCCAGAAGGGTTACGTGATCCCGAGTGGATTCTTGTTCAACTACGTCACGTGCGCGAACTACGCGACGGAGATCTACCAATGGTTGGGTTTTAACATTGCAACGCAGAGCGTGATGGGCTACACTTTCATGTGCTGTGGCGCAGCGCAGATGATGCAGTGGGCCATCGCCAAGCACGCGAGATTGCGCAAGCTCTTCGATGGTAAGGACGGTCGACCGAAGTTCCGCCGCGCGTTTATCTTGCTTCCGCCGTTCTTCTAGGCATTTTGATTAAATCACTTTCGAACAAACGTGCGTCCACTCGCCGTCGTCATCTTCTTCGGACCGTTCGGATCCGACTTTTTCGCGCGTTTAAGAATACTCAACCACGATTCTACCTTGTTACGCATGCGACTGTGCCAATACGCCTTGGAGTACTTTATATGGAAGCTCACAAAGGCGTGAAACGTAAGTATGTTCCACACCGTCGATTCGAGACGGTCTTCGGCGACGTGTCTCTTGAACAGAACGAAAGAGACGTACCCACCGTTCGTCGCAGCCACGTTCAACAACTCCTCGGGCGCTTCCTTGAGCTCTAACGGCGGGGTTTTAATGTAAGACACGGCGGGCGCCGTGGACAAATCCTTTTGCGTCCTTCGCACCTCGGCAAAGTGCGTCAAAAACTGCGTCGCGATCACCGCATCCCGCGCGTCCTCGAATCGCATCGGAAACACCACCGTCACCTGATCCTTCTGCGGTTTGATGAACATAGTCTCCCCCGGTCGACGCGTGTGCCAATCGAGCGCGCCCTCCGTTCCGCCAGTCTCTCCCAGCGCCCGCAGGTGCGCTCGAAGCTTCGCCCCGTACACCGCGCTTCGCACCCTCGCCGCGCGCTCGATCACCTCCATCCGCGCCGCCTCGCTCTCCATCGCCGCGAGCTCGCTCACGTCCACGCGGAGCGTAAGATCGTACCCCGCGTTCGCCTTGTCCCGAACCCGCGTCGCCGTTCCGCTCGCGCACAGCGCCTCCGCGTCCGCCCGCGCCCGCGCGCCGTCCATCGCCCCCGGCGGCGCCCCCACGCTCACGTCCACCGCGTCCTTCCCCTTCTCCTCGCGCACCGACGACGCCGCGAGCCGCACGTCGTCGAACTCGATCGCGTGCGCGCCCAACGGTTCGGCCAACGTCTCCGCGTCTCCCGCTCGCACCGCGCGCACGCGCGCCAGCAGGACGTCGCGAATGAACGGAGACGCTCGCGAGATCTCACCGTGCGCGCCGTCGCGGTCCATCGCGCGATCGTCGGGGCGTCACGCGGTGCGCACTGACGCATGTCTCAAAGTTTTCACCGAGGTGGACGCGTCGTCGCGCGCACCGCATCATGCGACGCGTCGTCGTCCTCGCGCTCGCGCTCGCGGCGCACATCGCGGCCTCGCTCGCGTGCGCGCGCGCGGCGCGTCCGCTCGATCGCGAGGCGGCGTTCGTGGGGTACAGCGAACGGACGAGGGAGACATTCTTGACGATGACCTTTCCTGGCAGAGGAGACCTGGGTGCGGTAAAGATACGTCTCCGTCGAGATTGGTCGCCGACGCTGGTGCGGACGATCGAGGAGGCGGTGACGTGCGACGATGGGTGCGAGTTTTATCGCGCCGAGGCGACGCCGGCGGTCGGGGCGGTGGATGGGTACGGCGGTCCGGGGCCGCCGTACGCGTTGTTGCAAGGACGGTTCGTCGGCGTCGCGGGGGGGATCGAGGGCGAGGCGCCGGTCGTCGAGCGCGGATACGCGTGTTTGATCGGTAAGGGGCCGGACTTTTTCATAGCGGTGAGATCGCACGAGGAGTGGGGACGTGCTCACGCAGTTTTTGGAGTGGTGGAGAGCGGGATGGAGACGGTTGATCGCATAGCGGAGGAGTTCCCGCGCCACCGCGAGACGTGGGGTCAGACGAACGTCACGGTGCTCGACGAGAAACTATCGTTTACGACGTCCATAGTGCGCGAATGATTGTCATTTGTTTCATAGAAGAGCTAGAATTGCTAGGTGGTGGGCGTGGGTGTCTTTCAACTAACTGGTGATTCGTCCGCGACGACGGTTCTTTTACGTAATCCTTCGTCAGTGATGGATGCTCTGACGATCGATTCCGCTTTTTCTTCGCCTACATGTTCTGTGTCCACGCTCGCATCGTCACTTTTTGCGGCTCTTTCGCGTTCCTCCGCTTCCGAAGCCTCTAAATCAGCCGCAATCGCAGCCTTCAACGCTTGCTGATGGTCTTGCATGATTTTCTCTTTGATACCTTGCATGCGCTCGGTGATGCGCTCGGCGCCGCCGAAAACTTGTAACCAGTAAATGCCGACGAGTTGCGTGTGACGCCAGAGCGGGAACCAACCCAGGACGCTCTTTGAGAGCTCTTGAGAGAGCGACCAGAGCATCGCATGTGCCAGCCAGTATGTCAACCAGTTTCGAAGTTTTTCCTCGTGATGCTTCTGCGCCTCTTTTCGCGCCTGAGCGCGATTTGCGTTCGGCTGTTGCGCCTTTAACTCGCTATACTGTAGTAAACCGTCGACGGTGAACGCAAACGGGACGACTAAGCCCGCCATATCACAACCGTAAATCGTGATGAGTCCTGGCGTGAAGAAGAACATTGTGCACATCACCAACGGTATGCTCATGTTATCGATGACGAGACGCATCGCATCTGCCGCGCGACGAGATCTAAACCGCAAGACTATGACGCTCAACTGCAGCGCTTGCCGAACCGACCGCCGAAAGATCATGGACAACCTGCCAGGTGAGTTGTTCAGGTACGCCATCGCTTGAGCAACGATTGGCGTGAAAAATTCTACAATCAAATGACTTCCTCGCGTGAGGTGCAAATTGAGCCAAATCGTGAACAGCACCAAAGTCTCGGGCCACCACGGGAAGAACCACCGAACGCCGTAAAAGATGAATGGAAAGTCCACAGCCATCATGAAAGGTGCGCACGACGCCCAGAATCGTAACCACTTCTCCACGAGAGCCATGTCGTTGCTCTCCACCGCAAGCATGGTCTGAAACATCGGGATCAGCAGTGCTATCGTTGCCAATGCCTCCCGCTTTTTCAGCATAAGCCTCAACCCGCGTGGCATAATGCGGAACACCGTAAAACCTAAAACTAAGAAAATCCCATGTGGCAGCGCGTTTGCCGCCATTCGACTCTTGTTGCGCACGCTGTGGACGACAAGCGAATATCTCCGTCTCACTCCCATGCCCACGGCCGCGATACTCCTGTACACCTTTGCGTACGGTTCCAACATCGCTCGCACGCGCCGACTCGCCCGCATTCGCGTCCTTATGATGAAAAACTTGAGTTTATTCCTATACCTCGCCCGCTTCAGATGCTTGACGAGGCGTCTGCACGCGTGCACCGCGTACATCGCCCCGACGCACGCCAACGCCCACAGCGCGAGCACCTTCGGCTCTGTCTCGCGCAAGAATCGTAAACCCTCATCCCCGCTCGCTCGCAGCACCGTCTTCAGCGCGTCCCACAGCGCGTTCGTCGCCGGAGAGAAGACGCGCGCCCACAGCGCGAGCGTCAGCTTCGTCGCTGCCAACGCCGCGCGCGTCGCCTCTCCGAGCTCCAGTGCCTCGATCTTCGCGCGGTAAACGTCTCGAAACCCATCGACGGCGCTCGCATCGCTCAAAGTATCTCGCGTGTCGACAGAGAGGACGCTCGAGGGAGAATTTTGTGAAACCGTCCAGATTTCACCCGAAGCCAGAGCGCTCAGGACGTCCTCTCCCACCGTCGTGTCGCGTGTGAGGACGTGCGCGGCGATGGCGGCGCCGGCGAAAAAGGCGAGGGCGCTCGCGCGCGAGGCACCCATGAAGGGCGCGACGCGTGGAGGTCTGGAGTTTTGCTCGAGACAGTTGAGTGGGCAAGCGCGAGGCGCGAGAGTTGGATTCGAAGCTAACGGTTGGAAAACTACATGTATTTCTCTCTCTACGTCTCTATGGGATAGAGCGATTCGCTCACTCTTGTGTTCGCTTGCGCGCATGCGACGAGCCACGACGGTTCGACGATGAGGACGCGTCCGCCTGTCTTCTTCGCCCACTTCACCTTGTCGGTGCCAGAGCTTCGAGCGATAACGTGGGTGACGCTATCGCCGTCGCGCTCGATGGACGAGACGAACTCAGCACCTAGGGTAGATGCAAGCAGGCGGAGCGGGTGTCGCTCGGGATTGCGGTCCGAGAGCGGCGTGACGCCGCTCATGACGAACTTGACGCCGCTTAGAGGCAAATCTATCCTATCCGGTTTTACGAGCAAAGTGCGAACGTCCGGCTCCTCGATGCTCGCGTGCTTGAAATAACTCCTGTGGGCGCTCTGGATGACAGCCAAGACGTCCAAGAGCACCGCTCTAGCACCCATCGAACCGAGTTCACCCTCATCTACCATCGAGCGCTCCATAACGCTCTGTCCCTTTTGTTGGAACGACGCCGCGCTCGAGGGAAAGAAGTGATAACGATCGAGTCGAATCAAGTTGCCGTGATTTGCCGGCCACACGCGCTCGGTGTCGTCCACGATTACGGCGCTGGTTTCTCCTCCCAGGACGATGTCCAAATCTTTCACGTGCGAGCTCGTGGAGTCGTTGTTGGAGATCACGCGCCCGTGGAAAATCTTTCCCTCGGGATCAATGAGCTTAACCATCTCTTTCGCGTACGCCTTATCCCCCATCGTGTACACGTACGGCTGACAAATCTGCGACACCTCTTCCAAAAACTCGAAGACGTGCGGTCGCAACTTTGTGAAAAATCCCATGTGCCGCAAGCAATACAGCATCGGTCTCTCCCGCTCTGCGAGCCCGTTCGCCTCCTGGGCGATGCACTGATGCAACAAATCGTGCTGCTCTTGCGTCAACTCCTTGAACTGTGCCGAATTGAGCAGCGTGTGATCCAAATCCAAAATCAACGTCAACTTTCCATCCTTCAACACGCGCTCCTTCTCCTCCCGTTTCGCCTTCTCCAACTCCGCGTTCGACAGCGTCAACCCCTCGTGTATATATCGCATTGACGTCGTGAAGTGTCCACGAAGCGCCTCTTCCCCGGATCCGCTTCGCATCTCGCCCTTCGACCCGCCGCCGTCGTCCCGTTTCCGTTCGCCGCACACCACGCAAATCTCAAACATAAACGCCGGGTGCGCGCACGTCCCCTCGTCCCCCCTCCCTCGCGCGTCATCCACGCGAAACGCTTTCCGACGAACCACTCGCGGAAGCGCGCCGCCCTCTCTCGCGCGCTTCGTCTCCGAATCACCGTCGCCAGCGTTCGCCTTCGCGACATCCTTCACCTCCGCATCGTCATTCGCGAAGAGTTCAGCCTCCAGGGCGCTCGCGAGCTCGTCGTCGCTGCTCTCGACGTCGTCGTCGCTCCCGGACGCGCTCGCGGGCATGCCGCGTGACGATGTGGCGCGCGGGGCGCGTGGTTAAAATTCTGCGTGCGCGTCAAAGAAACGTCATTGCCGCGCACGTCGACCGTCATGTCGCCTCGACGACGGACGACGCGCATCATCGCGTGCGTCTTGCTCGCCGTGCTCGTCACGTCCGCGGACGCCGTGCGCGCGCGACCGCGCGCGATGGCGTCGAAGATTCGACTCGGTGGATCTGAATCTCAACCGAGAACGACCGACGACTGCGCCTCCTGTCGCGCCTTCATGCGCGCGATCGAGCGAAAGATCGCGGAGGGGAAGTTTCAAGGCGACGTCGCGCGCGCGATCGCTCGGGCGTGCGAAGAGGCGACGGGGGGGTCGGAGAGTCAGATGGGGGTCTGCGTCGCCGCGGGCGAAGCCGGATTGCGATTCGCGACGCGCTGGATCGAGAATCACCCCGAATTGGAGGAACAAGCGTGTGATGCGCTGGATATGTGTGAGGGAAGCATACGTACGCGGTCGTTGGCGATCGAGGGCGTCGAGCGTGCGGGGATGGTGGACGAGGTGCGTCGAAGAGCGCGCGGCGACGTCGCCGACGACTCGACGTGCGCCGACTGCGTCATGGCCACGGAACTGTTGGCGAACGAGATAAAGTCGAACTCGACGATAAATTTCGTCGAGGGCGAGGTCGACGCTCTGTGTGCCGCGCTCGGACCGGAGTTGGCGCATCAGTGCGACGCGGTTTTGGAGCCGTACGTTCCGGCGCTCCTGAACGTGCTCGCCGAAAAGCTCAGAGACGCGTGCGCGAAGATCGGCGCGTGTCCCAAGCTCGATCGTTGACGTGACGAGTACGACAATGAAACCGTACCGACTGTCTGGCACCGAATTCGCGCCCGCTCGCACCCGTCGAGCGCTCTTGTACATAACGCACTTTTACTTTTTGTGATGACTCTCAGCCATCCACCGCAGCCGCCACAGCCGCCACAGCCGCCCGCGCGCCATGCGCGTCGCCCTCGCCCTCGCTCCCGCCCGCGCGCGCGTCAACGCGCACCCGACCCGTCGCGCTATGTCGCGCGCGCACGTCGCGCGCGTCGCCGACGAAGCGAAACGTTCACCGAAGATTCCACCGCCCCCGCATCCGACGTACTCCATCGACGCCGCGATCGCGCTCGCGCTGAGCGAAGACGCCGGTGACGTCGGTGACGTGAGCTCGCTGTCGACGATCCCTTCGACCACGACGTCGACGGCGACGCTGCTGGCGAAGGCGACGGGGACGCTCGCTGGGGAGTCTCTCGCGAATCGCGTGCTGGACGCGGTGGACCCAGAGTTGGAGGTGGAGTGGATGAAGCGGGACGGAGAGACGATCGAGGCCGGGGAAGTGTTCATGCGGATTAAGGGGAGCGCTCGGAGCATTCTGCGAGCGGAGCGGGTGGTGTTGAACTTTATGCAGAGGATGAGCGGCATCGCGACGATGACGCGGGCGTACGCGGACGCGGCGGCGCCGGCCGTCATGCTGGAGACGAGGAAGACCGTTCCGGGTCTGCGCGTGATCGATAAGTGGGCGGTGTTGATCGGGGGCGGGAAAAATCATCGAATCGGTCTGTTTGACATGGTGATGATCAAGGATAATCACATCGCCGCCGCGGGGGGCATCGCGAAAGCCGTCGAGGCGTGCGAAAAGTATTTAGAAGAGAACAACCTGAGCGAGGTCAAGATAGAGGTCGAGGCGCGAACGATGGAGGAAGTGGACACCGTCATCGCCCTCCTCGATGACCCGAACGTGACGACGAAGAGCATCACGCGCTTGATGCTCGACAACATGTCCGTCCAAGACATGACGGAAGCCGTCCGGCGCATCGCCGGACGCGTCGACACTGAGGCCTCTGGGAACGTCACCCTCGACACCGTTCCCGCGATCGGTAAGACCGGCGTCACCTACATCTCTTCCGGCGCGCTCACGCACAGCGTCAAGGCTTTAGACATCTCGCTCAACATCGACTGTTAACGATATCGCTACACATTTTTTTCAACTGTCTTGCGCTGAACGCCTGCCATCGCCTCATTTCGCCTCGTGACGACCGTCCAACCTCGAATGTCGACCGGATAACTCTCAAATCGCGTCATGGGTAACACGCACTCGGCGGCCCCCAAGGTCCAGATGGGCGACGTCCTCGCCGCCGACGTCCCGAGCTTGGTGTACAAGGATCACCTCCCAGGCACTGGACGATTTTTAAAATCAATAATCTGTCGCGTCGACGGCGTTTCAGTAAACGCGCCCGGCGTCTCGGACGCGTCCAAGGACGGGATAGCGTTGGTGAAGGTGTACCTGAAGCGGCCGGGGGCGTTTCCGGACCTGCGCGCGCACGAGAGAATGGTTCAGGAGATTCGAGACGCGCTCACGACTCCGGCGCCAAGGCTGCCGCATTGTTGGCCGTTCACGCGGGCGTTGGAGACGTCTAACGCGGTGTACTTGATGCGGCAGTTTTGTCACGCGAGTCTGCTCGAACGTCTGAGCGCGCGACCATTCATGACGGATGGTGAACGGGCATGGATTGCGTATCAGTTGTTGCACGCAGTGGCGGACGCACACACGCGCGGAGTGGTGCACGGGGATATCAAGTGCGAGAACGTGTTAGTGACGTCGTGGGGATGGTGCTTTTTGTGTGATTTTGCGTCGTACAAGCCGGCGGAGATGCCGGCGGATAACCCGGCGGTTTTCACGTACTTTTTTGATAGCGACGGGAGGCGACGATGCTGCATTGCGCCAGAGCGGTTCTCGGATAAAATGACATCGGTGGCGGAGAACATGCTCGATGAGGAGCCGCCGGTGTTGCATCCAGCGGCGGATATCTACTCTCTGGGATGTACGCTCGCGGAGCTGTACACGGATGGTAAGGCTTTGTTTGATTTGTCGGGTGCGCTAGCGTACAAGCGCGGCGAACACAGTCCGCTCGATGCGATCTCGAGTGGAGTCGAAAACGATCTCGCGCGTGCGATGATATCGTCTATGGTTGTCATTGATCCGAACAAGCGGTTCAGCGCGGAGAGTTACCTGGCAAAATACGAGGATTCAAAGTTGTTCCCTTCGTATTTTAAAAGGTTGCATGCGTTCAGTGCAAAGTTTTTGGATGTGGACAATAACAGTCGAATCGCGGTGGTGGAAGAAGAACTGGACGAACTACTGGTAGATATCTTAAGAAGTGAGAGTGGCTCGAGCGCTGTTTCAAGCGCACTTACGAATGAGGAGGTCTTGGCGATCGCATTCGATCCGTCGTCATGCTTTAGCTGTCCGGGAGTTGGCCTCATCGCGACGCACATTTGCTCATCCATGCGCGGATCGACGAAGATGGATGCCCGAGTGTCTGCATTGAGACTTTTGCGCAAGATTAGTCCTCTGGCATCTGACCACTGTATTTTACAACTCATGCTGCCGTATTGTGCGTCCATGCTTCAGGACAGTGAAGCGTCGGTTCGAGCAGAGGCATTGCGCGCCATTGCGGAAATTCTGCAGCACGTGGTTGATATTCCTCAGAGTGATTTTGGCTTATTCCCGGAGTACATTTGGCCACTTGTGAGTAAAGTGGCGACAGACTCGGCACGACTAGTGCGCGTGAACGTGGCCGCCGTTGTAGCGCCACTTTCGCGCTTGAGTCTGACTTTCCTACAATACGCCGTCGCAAACTCGGGACAAGGCGGAGATCCAATCAGTTTTGACGACGATCTCATCGCAGCAAGATTGACAGTGCAAAATATCGTCTTTAACCTACTCGGAGGCAAAGTAGACCACGGTGACGCGGCGATTTGGGAGGAATTACTGGCGAATTCAGCGCAACTGGCGCACTTCTTTGGACGTGACGACACGAACGACTTCTTGATGCCTTTCATGATCACTTGTCTGAATACATCATCTCCGCACTTGCGCTGCGCGTTCTTCAAGCACATTGCTGAAATTGGAGAGTTCGTCGGTCAAGCGTCTTGTGAGTTGGTTTTGGTACCGTGTATCGACCGTTGCCTTGTTGACATCAACGACACGGTGATTGCGCACGCGTTGCGATGCATGTCTGGGCTCGCATCGATTCAAGCATCGAATCCAAAAGAAAGCAAGATGATTCTTGTCGGTAAACCTGCGATTTTTCACATCGCGAAGTCCGCTGCTCCTTTGCTCTGTCATCCATCGGCTGCAGTGCGCACGGCGGCGCAGAACTTTTTCTCCACTGCGGCAAAGAGTGTTGGACCCGTCGACGCTTTTGCCAGGCTCGTACCAATTGTGAAGCCGTTCTTGGACGATTCCGATCCGAACCGCTCAAAAGTCTTGAGCTTAACCCCAGACTTTTTGAATGATCCAGATATCTTGGCGATGTGCGTGTTTCCGCCGCCATCTCGAAGTGCGTTTGAGGCGGCTGTCGCGCAAGCAAATGGAATGAGAACAGCCGCAGTTTATGCTGCGGTGAGCGCACGACTCGATAGACCTGTGGATGTCGATAACTCCCTGAACGCAGATGATGAAAAATCAATTGTGGCATACAACGCCGCTGCGGAATTCCCATGTATCAATGTCATGTCATCATACATCAAGACGATTGCGAAAGTGCGTCAAACTGCTTCAAATGCAAATGCTTCCAGCTCCGTGCAATCTGGTCGCTATGGATCAAACGAGCCGCCAAGTATCGTCGAAGACGTAAAGGACGGCGACATGAACGACGTATGGACTATGGTTTTCGGGCAGAAGAGATCTATCGTCACTCCGCACGATGCGAGACCAATATCGCTTGATGATTCAGAGAATGACGCCCTCCTCATCGACGCTCGGGAATTGACTCTCGTGGACACGTTATCTGCGGCCGTTCGCAGATTCGATATTGGTGCGAATAGGCTCAAACCTAATGGTCCACCAGATGCAGAGGCAAGTGCGAGGAAGAGCGCGAGCGACATGTCCTGGACACCTCGTGGGGTGCTCGTGGAGACGCTTTTAGAACATAGAGGAACAGTGACCTCAATCGCTGTCGATCGCAACGAAGTGTTTTTTGCGACTGGGAGCGAGGATGGGAGCTGTAAAATTTGGGATGCTCGCCGAATAGAAAAGGATGTTGCCTTCCAATCACGACTGACGTACGCGTCTCAGGGTGGAAAAATCACATCCGTGGCCAGCACGTCAGAGTCTCACATTGTGAGCGGTAGCGACAATGGCACTGTGCACGCGTGGCGTGTGGAATATGTCACAAAAGATGCTGGCAAAACTCCTCAATGGAGACCGGTGCCGGATAGGTACACGGGCGCCGCTGAGATTCGTCACGTGGATAAATCAGAGGGCGCTGTGAGTGCGGTGGCGTCTCTCGGCGAGCACGTGGTGTGTTACATCACTCAGACAGGTGCGGTGTACGGCTGGGATTATCGCGCGCCAAAGGATGCGTTCAGGATGCCGCTCAATCCGAAGATTGGTGTCACGTCGTCTCTCGCCTTGGATACAAGCGGCGCGGCTTCTTGGCTCGTTATCGGCACCGCCAGCGGTTCGATCAACTTGCTTGATATGCGATTCCAAACCTGTGTCCAGGAGTGGAATCATCCGTCGCGCGGAGCCGGGATTGAGGCCATGACGATTTCGCCGCTTTCGCCACAACAAAGCTCTGCGGGAGCCGTCAAGCGCCCTCTGGTCTGGTGTGGCGCAGGACACGACGAAGTGGCCCTGTGGGACATAGCAGACGGCGGTTGTCGACGCATCTTGCGCGTGTTGCGAGGACAAGGCGCGGCGCTTGATGCCGCCGCGCGAGCACCACCCAGCGCCATGGAGGCAAATGGTCGATTAAGAATCGTACCGAGATCTCAAAGCGCTTACGTTCACTCCTCGACGTTGGCGAATACGACGTATGGTCACTTTAGTGAAGACTTACGCGCGGATGAGCTAATTTCTTCCACAGCTCGACCGCCAGGAGTGCGAGCCCTGCTTGCGCTCCCCAACGGTGCCATTGTCTCCGGCAGCACGGACACGTGCATTCGCGTCTGGCACCCAGGCGACTCCGCCAAGTCGCGCGTTATCTCGGGTAACATATATGGTCCGAGACCGAAATTCGCAGAGCAATCCGTGAGCGGCGTGGTGATTCAGCAGGAGTACCCGACGCCGCTTCCGGAGAACGCGCGCAAATCAAACGCCCACGGCACCGCGTACGAGCGTCACGACTGTCACCGAGACGCCGTCGTCGCCCTCGCCACCATCTCCGGCGCTGCCAGCCAGATGTTGATCTCCGCCAGCCGCGACATGAGCGTCAAGATTTGGAAATGACCATCGCAGTGAATATCACGCGCTTGCTTGCGTCGTCCTCCTCGCGCCTCTCGACGCCGCGACCGCCAGAGCGCGCCTCTCACCGCGTCGACGATGCTCTGCCGCTCCACGACGTCGTCGCTCATTCATACCCGCGCGCACAGCCGTCGTGCGCGCGCGTCGCTCGTCCGTCCGTCGTCGTCGTCGTCGTCGCCCGCCGTACGCTCAGCGCCTCGCGCGCGACCTCGGCGCGCTGGACGACGCCTCTCCAAAGTTCTCATTCGCGCCTCCGCCTATGACGCGTGGCTCAAAGAGAACGACGTCCAGGGCGACGCCGTGCGTATCACGAATCAATCGGTGGATGATGCGGAGACGATGCGCACGACGACGGCGACGCGAGCGATTCGCGCGGACGACGCGCTCGTGCGGCTCCCGCGAAAAGCCGCCCTGTGCGTGCTCGAAGGCGAGGCGAACCCGATCGAGGATTTCGTCACGGACGCGTTGTGGGATGCCATCGGTGACGCGAAGTGGACGCTACGATTGGCGCTCGTGTTGTTGCGAGAGCGAAAGTTGGGAGCGGAGAGCGCGTTCGCGGCGTACGTGTCCCAGCTGCCGCGACGGTACGACTTGATCGGATCGTACAGCGATGAGGAAGTGCGGGCGATGCAGTATCCACTGTCGGGAAAGATGGCGAGAGAGCAGCGGGATGAGAACGCGGAGGCGATCAGATTGGTGAGGAAACACGCCGCGACGGGTGGGGCGTTGGCGGCGACGTCGGACGAGGAAATCGTATGGGCGCTCGACACCGTTCGCTCGCGCGTGTTCAGCGGAAGGTTGGTGGATAGCGATAAACTCAGGGCGAAGCTACTCCCGCGCTCGCTCGCGGTGGGGATGTGCTTCTTAACTTTCATGACGGCTTCCTCAGCGGAGGGTCGATGGTTGGCGGTTTTCGCTGTGCTAGCGCTCACAGTCTTCGACAGTACGAGCAACACCGAGCGCGATAGCAAGACGGCGTACGTGCTCATGCCTCTGATCGACGCTTTCAATCACAAGACGATGATCAAGACGGAGTTCGAATTTGATAGAGGTGCGTTTGTCTTGCGAGCGCCAAAAGACTACGAAACTGGCGAAGAAGTGCTCATCTCGTACGGAGTGTTGAATAACGACGAGTTGATCACTCGCTACGGGTTCGTCGACGTCGACAACGTCGCGGACATCTATCGCTTCGAGGGTTTGATGTCATACTTGCAGGCTTCATACGATCCGATGAAGCGTGCACTCGGTGCTGACCAGAAACGTCTCTCGACGCTCAAGCGAACGCATCCGGAATTGGATCAAGCGTTGTGGGAGGGTAACTTTATCTCTGACGGGAACGCCGACCCTAAATTGTTGTGGGCACTTCGAACAGTCTTGGCCACACCCGAGGAGTACGCCGCGGCCAAGGGCGTTGACGGATTTAAGCTTGGCGGCGGCGCGCCGGAGAGACGCGCCGCGGACGCCGTTCGTGCCGCCGTCGAATCAAGACTCGCTGAGTATCCGACGACGATCGAGGAGGACGAAGAGGCGTTGAAAACGGCGAATGGGAACGAGCGAACGGCGATTCAGTATAGAATTCGCAAAAAACGCATCCTTCGCGACGCGAGCCGAATTTATAAGACGTCTTGAGTGGGCATACCATCTTTGTTACACTAAAAATCAGACAACGCGCACTTCTGAACGCCCACACCTCTACCATCTACAGCTTTACGGCCTTCAGTAACCCTGCGAGCTCATCTTCCTCTTCGCTCGTCCGCTTCCCGCCTCGCGCTTTCACCCTTCCCAGAATCTCCAGCGCCTTGTCGATCAACTCGAGCTGTCGCTTCGCGTACCGCGACCCTCTCGGCAGCGCGCGCATCTTCCTATGTCTCTCCTCCAGCGCCCGCCGACGCGCCACGTCGCTCACCGTAACGTCTCCCGCGAACGTTCTCAGACTCTGTCGCTCGCTCTCGTCGTCTGAGACGCACGAACGCGACGCCCGCGCGCGCGCTAGTGAAATTCCTCGCAAATCGTCGAACGAGGACTTTCGTCGTCCCACCACCCTCGCCTTCGTCCTCGAGCGCGATTGCGACGTCTGGGGCCGTTGGAAACGACGCACGCGCGCGCTTCGCCCCTCCCCTTCGCCCTCGCTCGATGCGTCGGCGTCGGCGTCGGAGGACATGTGACGACACTCGAGCGTCAGTCTCTGCCGCGCGTCTCCCTGAAATGCGCTCCATCGTCTCCACGCGCGTCCGTTCGCCCATCGGAGCGAGCGTCGCGCGAAGACGATCGCGAGCGAGCCCGAGGGCGATCGGCTCGGACGAAAACGACGCTCGAGCGCTCACGAAAGCTCTCGAAAATGCGAGAAAATCAAAGTCGAATGAGTTCTCCCCGGGCGCCGGCCTAGGGCTCGACGCCGAGGCGCAGGCCATGTCGGCGTACGCGGATATGATCGATACATCCATCGGGGGCGATGGCGCGCTGAGCGACGACGAAGCCGCGGCGTTGGCGACGGGTGGGACGATGGACGCCGAGAGCACGGCGAGGCGCGCGCGCGGACCGCTCGCCGAGGCGTTCGAGCTGTTTAAAGCGTTGTCCAAGGGAGCGCACATCGTGCAGAGCGACGACGGGCGAACGATGACGTGTTGGCGAACGCGCGAAAATCTCGCGTCCCGACGAAATATTGACACGCTCGACGTAGTGCGTCGACGTCACACGCGCGCCAGCCGCGACTGACACGCGTACGCCCGCGCGAAGACGGTCGTGCGGCGAACCGGCGTCGACGTAATACGCGTACGTCTTCCGCGTCGGTTGAAACCTCGC
>NC_014428.2:606457-678616 GCF_000214015.3 Ostreococcus tauri | reverse complement strand
GCCGGCCTAGGGCTCGACGCCGAGGCGCAGGCCATGTCGGCGTACGCGGATATGATCGATACATCCATCGGGGGCGATGGCGCGCTGAGCGACGACGAAGCCGCGGCGTTGGCGACGGGTGGGACGATGGACGCCGAGAGCACGGCGAGGCGCGCGCGCGGACCGCTCGCCGAGGCGTTCGAGCTGTTTAAAGCGTTGTCCAAGGGAGCGCACATCGTGCAGAGCGACGACGGGCGAACGATGTGATTGGGTTATTTTCGCGCGCGCGCGTCGATTCGGGAGACGAGGGATGGACGCGAACGTGGCGCGACGACCGTCAGAGCGCGACGCGCGTCGCGCGAATCCGCGAGCGATGGCCTTCGTTCTCGCGTACGGCGCGCGCGAAATCGTCGTCCCGAGCGAGGGCGCCGGCGTTGTGGTCGGTCGACATCGCGATTGCGCCCTGAGAGCCGGTTCCGACGGCGACGCGACGACGAGCCGGCGACACGCGGAGTTTCGAACGAGAGCCGACGCGTGCGAGGCGAGAGACTTGGGGAGCGCGCACGGCACGAGATTCGCGCAGCGCGACGGCGTCGTGGTCGAGGTGACGTCCACGTGGACGCGCGTGTGCGGGAGAGACGACGGCGAGCGGGTGGTGACGCTCGGGAAGGGGGCGACGGAGATTACGGTTAGATTTCGGTTCGAAGACGACGGGAGCGAGACGGAGCGCGATGATGATGATGAGAGCGAAACGGAGGATGCGGCACCGAAAACGATGGTGATGGACGACGGGGAGATGGCTCGGAGCGATAGACGACGTGGGCAGACGGAGACGCTGGGGGAGGCGGAGACGGTGACGATTGGGGTGGGACGGACGAGACGCGACGCTGACGGGAACGCGAGCAGACGCGATGTGGACGACGGCGGGGAGAATTTCAAGCGATTCAAGAAACAATACGTCGTTGGTTTGTTCGAGAAGAGTGACTCACCGAAAAAGAAAAAGGCGATATCGCCTCGAAGAAGAGCCCCGGAGCCGTGTGCAAACGTGTACGAGCACACGGCGGAGGAGATCGAGCGGCTCAGGGCTGAGCGCGAGGCCGAGGTAGACGCTGAAGTCGAGGCAGACAAGCTCTTTGACATAGGGCTACCGAGCTCCAAAAAGCAGGCGCCAGCGAAGCGTAAGACGCCCGCAAAGAGAAAGTGAAAAAGATACGCCCACGCCTATAGAACACAGAACAGTAATTTTACACACACCGGTAGCGGGCAATGCTCACGTGAAGACGAACTCGACGAATCCCGGCACATCTTCCTCCCGCATGTCGCTCAAATCGTGATTGGCGGCGATAAAGTGCGCGCGCGCGCTCTTCGATACGCGCTCAAAGCTTGTTCGAACGCGCTCAGCGTGCGCCAACACGGTGGACGCGTCGTACGGCACGTACTCATCGAGCGTGGAAACGACCAATCGTACGTCCACGTGCGCGCAACCGGTGAGTCTAGGAATCTTCGACGCGTCCTCGCGCGTGCCATCGAAGAGGTCGAGCGAAAACCAATCGTCGTCTCCGCCTGGTTTTGCGAGCGAGAGAAATCGCCGAGCAGTCGTCGCCACGCCGTACGTCCCGGGCGTTTCCTTCGGCATCAGCTCATCCGGTGCCATCGCTTCCGCTCGCTCGATCGCCTGTGCCATGGCCTCGCGTCCCGCGTCCTTTTCGTACCAATCCCGATCCGAGACACCCGCTTGAAGCACGACGCGCTTCACCGCTTTCGACGTCTCGTACCCGCGCGCAATAAAGTGACAAATGCTCTGACACCCCGTCGAGTGCCCCAAGAGCGCGATCTCCCGCGCGCTCGGCCTCGTTGACATCACGTGCGCGATCACCGCGTCGATATCTCTGGCGTCATCGTCCAGCGTGCACGTCCCGTACCGATCGTAGCTCGACGACAGCTCAAACCGAACCAACGCCCAGCGTCGCTCCTCGCACGCCCGCGAGAGCGCCGAACCCTCGCTCGCGCCGTACGCCAACGACTCCGGCCCATCGGTGAGCCCTGGGATCACGATCAACGCCCCCACGGGCGCCGTCGTCGCCCCCGAGATCGTCACCGCGCGCGCGCCCACCGCACCCTCTCCACCCATCGCGCGCGTTATCCACCCGCGCCCGCGCCTCGAGCGCCTCGCCGCGCCCGCGCGCGCCGACGTCGACCCCGGCGCGTCGTCCCGCCGCGCCGGCGCCCCTCGCGCGCGCGTCGGTGGTCCTCCCGCGCCCTCGGACGGGGGTTCTGTGACGCGCGGTGCGGCGTGACGTCACACCACGTCGCCATGCGCGCGCACGCCATGCGCGCGCTCGCCCCCGCGCGCGTCGCGCGATCGACCGCGGCGTCGAAGACGGTTCGTCGCGTCGCCCTCGCGCGCGCGACGACCGAGTCGCGGCGCGCGCGCGCTCGAGAGGGCGTCGTCTCGACCGATGACGCGACGACGATGAAGAAAACGGTGGCGATCGCCCCGGCGGTGCTCGGGATGTGCGCCGCGGGCGCGGCGGAGGCGGCGGTGGACCCGGTGGCGAGCGCGTTTGCGGCGTACGGACACTATCTCGGTCTCGTCTTGGTCGTCGGTGCGTTGACGACGGAGCGATTGACGGTGAAGGCGAACATGAGCGAGGACGAGGAGCAACGCTTGGTGATCGCGGATAGCGTGTACGGAATCGCGGGCGTCCTCGTGCTGTACACCGGGTATCTGCGGGCGACGGAGTACGGTAAGGGGTGGGAGTTCTACGCGCACGAGCCCATCTTTTGGGTGAAGATGTGGTTGTTCACCGTCATGGGGTCGAGCTCGTTGTTTCCGACGATTAAGATTATTCAGCGCGCGGCGGCCAAGGCCAAGGGTGAGGTGGAGCCGATGAGCGAGAAGCTCGCGAATCGTATCACCAAGGTTGTGAACGGTGAGTTGCTCGCGATCGGGTCCATTCCGCTCGCGGCGGCGCTCATGGCGCGCGGCGTCGCGTACGCCCCGGATATGTCGTGGCAAGCGGGCGCCGCTCCGATCGCGCTCACCTCCGTCGCGCTCGGCGTGAAGTACGTCAAGGAGGCGCTCACGTGGGAGGAAGATTCCGCGTAATTTATTCTCCCGCTCGATGGCTCGAATCATCTCTAAGAAATTGATCTATTCTACCGTAGACTACAAGTACAACAACTAACTACCGTCACCGAAATAGTGGCGCCGGCTTTCCTCCCTTTGACTTCTTTTTCGCGTACACAGGTTGCGCGATCGTCGCGTGTTTCATGGACCTCTTCTTTTTGTCGCGCTCGGACTCCGCTTTCGCCGCGGCAGCGTTCGGATTCGACGGGGGAAGCTCGCATCCTTTGCTACGTGTCCGCTCGACGTCTCGCTCGAAAACTGCGACAAAGAAGCCTTCCATATCGTCTTCAGTCGGATCCGCTCGAATGAGACAGCGCGCTTGGGATTCCGACAGTCCATCAATAGCTATGCCTCTGCGATGCCACGCGGGAAGGGCGTGCACTAGTTTGAAGCCGCGCTCGTTCGCGGCGCCCATTACGTCACGGACAACTTCCTCATTCTCCTTTTCATACACACTGCACGTGCTGTACGACACGCGCTGGACCTCTGGAAAGTTAAAAGCGTGCGTCAACGCCTTCTTCTGAAACGCTGCGAGCTTCTCGACGCGATCGTGGTCCGCCGCGTCGACTTCGTTCTCATCATCGTTGTCATCGCACAACGCCTCTCGAAGCATTATGTCTCCTCTGTTCACCTCAGTGCCCGATCCCGAGCACGAGGGATCGAGCAAGAGCGCACGAACGCTCGCGTACTGCTGATTCGCTGGATCAACCGTGAGGAAATCCTGACACTTCGCCCGAATGATCGCGTGACTTCCCGTGGTCGTCGCGTTCTCTTTCAGTCGCTTTAACCGCTTCGCGTCGGCGTCAAACGCGTACACACCTCCCTCTCTTCCGACCATCGCAGCGAGCTGCGTGGTCTTGTTCCCCGGCGCCGCGCATCCGTCGATACACGCCCATCCGCGCTCCGGGGCGAGCGCGGCCGCGGGCAAGCAACTCGCCCGTCCTTGGAGCACCACCCCGCCGCTCTTCACCAAGCGATGCGCGTGCAAATCCGTCCCCGCAGGGAATACCAACAACGTATCGATCAGCGCGTCCACGTCACACTCGAACCCATCGCCCCTAAACACCTCCAACGCATCTTTCACCGTCATCTTCAGCGTGTTCACTCGCGCCGTGCGCGAATATCGAACGCTCGCGCCTTCGCTCGCCTCGACCACGAGTTCCGAAAGCGCCTTCGCGCTCGACACCCCTCTCAGTGTCATCTCCCGCTTCAACGCCTCTCGCATCGCCTCCTCGTTCTCCCGAGCGATCGCGCACCCCTCACCTCCCTCCCATCGCTCCAATCCTCGTCCGTTTCCGAAGAGCGTCTCGTACGCGTAGACGTACGCCTCGCCGCGTCGTCGAAACGTCTCCTTTCCCTCGCTCTCGCCCGCGTCTTCGTCCACGAGCGCTCGCAAATCCTCACACGCGTCCGCGAACACGCTTTTAATCGTTCGAGCGTGTTTGATCGTCTCGCACGTCACCGCGTGCGTCGCGCGCTTGTGTCGAACGTGTGGCGCGAGCGTGCGCGCCTTGATGGAGGCACCGCGCGTGCGCGTCGCTGCGGCGGCGAAGAGGGCACCGACGGCGCGCGCGGCGTCCTCGCGGGTCTCGTTGAGGGTCACCGCGTCGGGGGCGCGCGCGCGGGACATCGGGGGCGGGGAGTGCGGTGGGGATAATATGTTCATACACGCCGCGCCCGGAGTGCTTGGAAGACGTTTCACGCCGCACGCGCGGACTGCTTGGTTGGATAGTTTTATTGAGCGAAAGCACACTCGGTGCGATGGTCACGGCTGCATCCCAGTGCACGACCCACTGGTCACGATGGCGGTGGGGGAGCCGTTCTCGCACTGTTTGCGAGGCGGGCAAGAAGAACAGCCAGAAGGACACGTCCACGCGGTGCAGGTGCACGTGCCCGAGCACGAGGGCCCCGGGCAATTGGAGCCTGTGCACGAGCACGGCGGCGGCGTGCAACCACCCCCGCCACCGCCAGTGTTGGAACCGCCGGTGTTGGAACCGCCGGTGTTGGAACCGCCGGTGTTGGAACCGCCGGTGTTGGAACCGCCGGTGTTGGAACCGCCGGTGTTGGAACCGCCGGAAGACGAAGAGCTGCCAAGGGCGACGACCAAATTTTTATCTAGATTGAGATTGAACGAGCTCGTTGATGTGTACCAGTTGCTTGAGACACTGGACAACGAAGACGCTCCCAACGTGAGAGAACCAGACGGCACGGTTGAGCGTCCGTAAGCTGCGTAGACTGCGACGTAAGGCGGCTGAATCAGGCAGTACTCAGAGTACGAGCCACCCTCATCGCACGAATTCTCTTCGAGAACGTAACCGAGATCCGGATTCGCGACGGTACCGCCGACACGCATGGAGTTGGACGCCATGAACATTGCGTTTGTTGGTCCCCACGGCGTGCTACTGCTGAAGCACGATGGGTCGCCAGATGTTTGTTCATAATCGTGCGTCGCAACGAGCTTGTAAGAAGACGTGTTATACTTGACCCATTCGTACGTGCCAGTGAGTTCTTCAAAGGCATGGCGAGGATTCACTTCTTGGCACTGAATTTCGAAGCGAGTACCGCACGACTGCGTCGGCGCTGTATATCCACCAACAGATCCACTTGCGCCATTCCCACCAGGATTGCTCACGTCGTTCTCAATCGCTCCGTTCGGGACGGCAAACTCCACGTCGGCGTAGAGTTTACCGCTGGATTTCACAAATTTCAACTTGGTCTGAGAGTTGATACCCCAACGCCACTTCTCAATGCCGTCTTCAGAGATCATTTCTTGACGGTATCCCTTGTTACCGTTGATGAGAAGGCCATCGAGAGGAGCGCCATGGGGAATGTTTGGTTCGCAGGTCGTTCGCGCGCACGTGCGGAACTGGTGACAGAGAGTCTTATCGCCCATAATACCGTATACAGAACTGGCGGCGCCGAGCTGAAGGCCCAACAGCACGAGCTTGATGACGGTGCGCTTGAACGAGCGCTTCTTCTCCGCCATAGCGTGTGCTGTCGCCGGTGCTGGCCAGTAGTTATCAACATAAAGGTCTTTAACCTGTTTCGCGGACATGATGAGCGGATACACGAACGAGAGAACGCGAATGGCCAACGCGTAATCGGTGACGGATTCATCCACCTCGGGAAGTTTCGTTGTTATCTTTGGCTCAAAGAAAGGTTCCATCAGAGCGCTGAAACCGATGCCAGCGAAGCCGATATCGAAGAAGATGGAGCTGGCTTGAAGCACCGTGAACTTATCGAGCAGTAAGAGAAAACCTCGCGTGACGATCTCCACAGTGACCCAAACGCCTTGAACGATGGGGATGCGAATATCCGTCGTCGTCGGTGTGTAGAACGAGTACAACTGCACAGCGACTCCGAAAAGACCCATGAAAGAGGAGTACCAGAGCCACATGGAATCAGGATGGTATCGATGGTTGAATGAAAATTTCTCACCGATTTTCGTCAGCGGCTGCATGATGGTTTCCCGAGGATACCTGGCGTAGTTTGGTTTACGGAGCACGTATAGCGACGTGACGATCCAAGTCACGAGCGCGAGACAAATCATAGCGAGAACACCGACGCCACCTCGTTCACGGCGATCGACATATGTCGCCTGAGCGTCGCACGCGTCCAAGAAGGCGTCGCGTTGGATGAAAGCCGACGTGGCCGACAAGGAGAGTGACGGGTGCGCGAACTTTGGTCCACGGTAGTTTGCCAACTGCCCGTCGGTATCCTCAGTCGGCAGGCACTCACGAACTTTTTTAACGTTAGACCTGCACTTGTCAAACCGAGTGAGCATTGCTTTCCAAGACGCAACAGCGTCGCTGTCACTAACTTGCGAAGAGTCTGCGTTACACGCGCCCGAGCACGCGTTCGGGCACGCATTCGCCGTGTACGTGTCCGCAAAAAACTCGACGGTTCCCCCGATATTGCACGGACCGACGCTCGGCGGGTTCCCACTACTCGTCCCACACTTGCACCAATTTTCCTTGAGCAAATCCGAGTCCGAGTACTTCGGGCATCCTCCGTCGCCCACCGTCTTCGCCAGCTCGGCGGCGAACGTCGCCATGAGCGCCAAACAAAACGTCCCCATGAGCACCGACAGCCCGAACAGCGTCCATCCCGTTCGCCGTCCCTTGGACAAGACCGTGGAATCGTCCAGGATCACCGCCTTATCCGACGTCTCCGCCATCGCGAGTCGTCCGGTCGAAGTTCCGACGATTCGAACGAGTTCCGCGAAGATTTCTCACGCGGCGAGAATTCTCACCCGTTCGACGACGCCGACGACGCTCGACGCGCGCTCGCTGGCGATCGATCGATCGAAGGTTTCGCGTTCGCGTCGCCGCGCGTTCGCGATGCGCGCGCGCGCGCGAGGGGCGCCGCGCCGGTCGATGTGGGGCCGCGGCTCGCGCCACGTGGCGGTACGTTCTTTCCCCTGGAAGATTTTACTGTTCGCGGACGCGGAGGCGCGACGGAGGACGGCGGAGACGCGGTTCGAGGACGCGCGATCGGCGCGAGGATGATGACGTAGATATTAATCACTCAAACGGCCGAGGGCGGTGTCGATCTGGAGCGCGGCGACGCCGGCATCGACGTCGCCGGAGGATGAGGCGCGCGAGAGAGCGTCCAGGGCGGCTCGAAGATGGCGCATGGCGGCTTCTCGGGAGGCGGCGACGTCGGTGTTCGTCGTCCGATCGGGGTCCTGTCTCGATACCGCACCAAAGATTGGTGCCGTGAACGGGTCGGAGTCGAGTTCAAGGCCTTCGACATCGCGTCTGGAAGGGCGACGGGTGCGCGTCATCGATACCGGCGCCGGGACACTGAGCGTGAGCGACTCGACGCGTCGATAAGGCTTCGAAATCTTCTCCTCTCGTCGCGCCTGGGACTCATACGAAGCCTCGAGATCAAATGATACCGATGAACTCTCTTCGTTCGCGGAGGCCTCGACATCGAGACTGTCCACATCATTGCTCTGCGAGGTGGACATCGACTTACCGGCGATGCCTGGAACGACGAGACGATTCTTCACCGTCGTCGATTGACGAGCGTGCTTTCTCGAGGACTTCGTCCAGGTCAGGATGTTTTCCGGGCCATTCTCTTTCAACTGCCCAGTCATCGCGATCGCCTTCGATCTCGCGATCATATGGCGCATATGGATCCCCTGAGGTACCTGCTGCAACTGACTCATCGCCGTGCCGAAGTCCTCGGCGCTCAACAGCTCGTTTCGCATCGAGATCAAGACGCTCACCGCCATCCCTTCGTACACGTCGCGACTCGAAATCGTCTCTCCGTCCGACGTGACGCCCGGCAAACACTCGAAAATGGCATCCCACAGCTCGAGGACATCGCTTCGATGGAACTCTCGTCCGTACGCGAGCCGAAGCCATCGAAGTAGATACAGTTGGGGCTCGACTTCCAAGTCTCGCAATTTTTTCGCTAAAGCCGCGTCCACCGATCGTAGGGCGTTGTTTATCCTTCGAAACGCCTCGCTTATCGGTGACGTGGGCGTCGACGCGTCCTCGTAATACGCCGCCAAGATGAGGCGCCCGTCCGACTCGCGGTCGCTCGCGTCGCCCATGAGCGCCACGAACGCGGCAAACGCGTCGTGCTCGACAAACCTATAATCCCTCTCCCCCGCCGCCTCGGCGTCTTTATCCTCGCCGTGATCCACATCG
Organism: Ostreococcus tauri; assembly: GCF_000214015.3. Classification (NCBI taxonomy): domain Eukaryota; kingdom Viridiplantae; phylum Chlorophyta; class Mamiellophyceae; order Mamiellales; family Bathycoccaceae; genus Ostreococcus; species Ostreococcus tauri. Next base: position 669,847 of record NC_014428.2, on the reverse strand, counting down.
ACGAACGCCATCGATTCCGAATCGCCGTCCTCCCACCGTCCCGTTCCCTTTGGCGCCGCCGAGTACTCCGCCGCGCTCGCGCAACACAACAGCACCGCCGACGCAACCTCGTGCATTCCCTGCCGATACCCCCGTCTCGTCCCGATCGCGTGCGTCACCAGAATCCGTTTCAACGCCTCCACCATCGTCACCGATCGCGCCGTGGGATCGTCGCTCGGCAAGCGCTCGACGTCCATCGCGACGGCGCGAACGCTCTCGCTCGCCTCCACGCGCGCCCCATTCGCTCGAATCGCCTCCGCGCGTCGTCGCTCGTACGCCGCGCGACGTTCGAGACGCCCGCGCGCGGTCTCGCGCCCCAAGAGCGACGCGAACCACGCGGTGCGTCGCGTCACGCTCGTCGAAGCATCCGAACGCTCGCGACTCGATGCTGATTTCACTCCATCTTCGCTCCCATTCTCGTCGCCGTCGCGGTACGCGCGCCCGTCCGAGCGCGCGCGGCGGACGATATCGTCGTTCCGCATCGTCCCCTCGCGCGAGCGCGCGCGTCGGCGCGTGACGCGTCGAGACGATGAAAACAAAACCAATTCGAAAAAAAGCTCACAAGCACCGACGCTCGTGCGACGTTACCTCGACGGCACCCCACGACGCGCGGACGGCGCGCGATGCCGCGGCGGTGAAGACGAAAACGCGCGAGTCGCGCGCGGGTTGACGAACGCGCGCGTCGCGTCGACGATGCCGCCGAACGCGCGCGTCCTGAATGTGGCTGAGAAACCATCCGTCGCGAAAGAGATCTCTCGCGTGCTCTCGAACGGCACCGCGCGCGTGCGCGAGGGCGCGACGGCGTGGAACAAGGTGTGGGAGTTCGAACACGTCGTCCGAGGGCGACCGGTGACGATGGTGTTCACGTCGGTGACGGGACACCTGAGTAATTTTGAATTCGCGGAGGAACGACATCGAAGGTGGGCGAGCGTCGATCCGAGAGAGCTCTTGGTGGACGCGCGCGTGGTGAAGCGGGTGCCGGAGGATAAACGGAAGACGGCGGAGAATGTGAAGCGAGAGGCGAGGGGGTGCGATACGGTTATTTTGTGGTTGGATTGCGATCGGGAGGGCGAGAACATCGCGTTTGAGGTGCTGGAGGCGTGTCGACAGGCGAAACCGGGGATCACGGCGTTACGCGCGCGGTTCTCCGCGCTCGGTCGCGGTGACGCCGATAGGGCATTGGCTAATTTGGTGCAGCCGAACGAGTACGAGGCCAAGGCTGTGGATATGCGCATGGAGTTGGATCTGAGACTGGGTGCCGCGTTCACACGATTCAACACGTTGGCGCTCCAGCGTGCGGGCGTGGGGTTGCCCGTGGATGATAAGGGGAAGTCGATCGTGTCGTATGGGCCGTGTCAGTTCCCCACGCTTGGATTCATCGTGCAGAGGAAGTGGGACATCGATGCGCACGTGAGTGAAGACTTTTGGTCCATCAAGTGTTCGCACGCGAGGGAGGGAACAAACACGAAGTTTGAGTGGAGTCGCGGTCGACTTTTCGATCGTGGCTTCGCGTCCGCTCTGCACAACATGTGTGCGCGCGCTAATGTCGCGACAGTGATCGATGTGGACGGTCAAGAGAGTAGACGATGGCCTCCGCATCCGTTGAACACAATCGAAATGCAAAAGCGTTTGAACAGAACGCTGCGCATTTCGCCGGAACAAATCATGAAGATCGCCGAAGACCTGTACAACGACGGTTTCATCTCCTATCCGCGCACGGAGACAGACAAGTTTCCTGCCGATTTCAATTACGACGGCACCCTTCGAGATCTTCATCCGCATCCACAGTTTGGCTTTTACGTTGATCAGTTGATTAACGGAGGGAGGTTTAGACAACCTCCGGGCGGTGGGAAGGATGATAAGGCGCACCCTCCGATTTATCCCACAAAGCTGGCCTCCGAAGCGCAATATCAACAGATGCGAGCGAAAAATCAGCACGCACCGAAGGTCTACGAGTTTGTCGTTCGACATTTCTTGGCGACGTGTTCGCACCCAGCAATCGCTATGAAGACGCATGTCGACATTGTGGTCGCGGGAGAGACGTTTCGAGCCACGGGCGTGATGATTCGCGAGCGTAATTATTTGGATATCTACGGTCCTGGACCACCAGAAGGCCCGCGATTGGCGCCCGCGTACGATAACTGGGGCAACAGCACGCTCCCTTTGTACACTCCTGGTGAACAGTTTGTGCCCGCTCTGAGTTTGCACGAGGGCCAGACGAGGCCGCCGGATTATCTCAGCGAGGTCGATTTACTATCGCTCATGGAGTCGCATATGATTGGAACGGACGCCACGCAGGCGCAGCACATAGAAAAAGTAGTAGGGGAGAGAGGGTACGCGCGCAAGGTTGGCGATAATAGATTGACGCCCACACAACTTGGCGAGGCGCTCGTTCTGGCGTATGACAGAATGGGAGTCGCCGACATGTGGCTACCGACGAAACGAGCGAAAATGGAGGCGGATGTTGATGCGGTGGCAAAGAATCGACTAGACCCTAACGCTGGCTTACGCGCGCACCTGCAAGCCATGTTGGATGCGTACGATCGAGTCGCCGCAGATGGACTCACTCTGACGACCACCGTAGGCGCATTCATGAATGGGCAGGACAACGCCGCGAATGGAGTAGGTCATCGACCGATGCCACCTGGGAATGATATAAACGGAAACGGCGCCGACGCGTTCGGTGATCTCATTGGTGTCATCCGGGACACGTGTCCGAGCTGCCAAGGAGAGTCGACGCTGCGATCAGCTCCGGGCGTGCGCAATTCGAAGAGTTTCATCGCCTCGTGCGCAGTCCCGCACTGCATGAGTCGAATTGCGATGCCGAGCTGCACACGAGATATCAAAATCGAGCAAGAAGGGTGCGGACGATGCCAAGGACGTCTACTGACGTTCAAATTCTCCACCTTGTACCTCCCAGTTGGGTACCAACACATGCAACGATGGAGTGGGTGCATATTTTGCGATGCCGAGTTTCAAAACCTACTGCGCGCGTGTCAAGCTGAGGACCATCCACCCGCTCGCGAGTCGCCAGCTCGACGACCGAATCCGCCGCCAGTGGCGGACGGATACGGGCGCGGTGGTCGCGGTCGCGGCGGCCGTGGCGGCGCGGCTGGGCGAAGACGCTCACGCGCTGAACGTGATGAAGGCGTTGGCGGCCAGCAGGGTAATTGCTTCAAGTGCGGCGAGGCCGGACACTGGTCCATGAACTGCCCGAATTGAGCTTCTCATCACGCGAAACGATCACGATAATCTCACTTCCTTGTTATTCATAGATTCATTATTAGGCGCGAAGGTCCGCTTCACCGCCTCACACTGTGGCCAGTCATGCCTCTCAACGATTTCCACCACGTCACGTCCGACGGCGTCGAGCTCGTCGGTCGATGCACAAAGAAGGACGACTCCCCCTCTCGCCCCACGATCGTCCTCATTCACGGTTGGAGCGGGTCGTCGCGATACTTTGACCCCGCGATGGAGACACTCGAATTAGTCGAAGCAAATTTATTGACGTACGACCAGCGCGGACACGGTGACTCGGCGTCGCCTCGCGGGCGTGGGTGCACCGTCGCGCGCTTGGCAATGGATCTGCGAGAGATCTTGGACGCAGATGCCGTGTCAGGGACGCAGTCAACTAAAGGGTACATCCTGGTTGGGTGCTCGATGGGCAGCGCGGTGATTTGGAGTTACCTACAACTTTTCGGCGACGACGAGAAGCGCATCGCCGGAACGGTATTCGTCGATCAGGCCCCACTACAAAATCGTCGACCGGGTTGGACGTGTGGGTCTTTGGGGTGTTACGACGCGGAGACGTATGAGAATTTGGCGCGTGCGGTTCGGAGCGACATGTCGGCGTTTGCCGATGGAAACGCCGCGTGTTGCATTCACGAGCCAGAGAAAATGGATCCCCAGGTGTTACTAATGTTGAAGAACGAGACATTGAAATGCGATCCGGAGGCGCTGTGCGAGCTGATGTACGACCACACGCATCAGGATTGGCGCTCGGTGTGCCGAACGACTGCCGTGCCGTCGGTAATCCTGTACGGAGAAAAGTCTCAAATTTTCCCACGCGAAGGCTTCCGAGCGCTCGAGGAACTATTGGGTGGTGTATCGCCGATCCGTAAATGCCGATCCACTTGCTTTCAAAATTGTGGACATTGGCTGTATTTAGAGGACGTCGAGGGGTTCGTGCGATGTCTGAAGGATGCCGTTGTGGAATTCCAACACTTGTACACAGCCTAGTTGCAGTTTATCTCGTCAACCCTCACAGCGTCACGCTCGAAGCGCGATCTCGATGCCCGCGACCCGTCGCACGCCGAGTAAACGTCCGAGCGCGCCGCGTGCCAGCGCCCGCGTGCCCGCTCACGCGTCGTCGTCGTCGACGAAGCGCTCGCCCCAAAAGCGAAAGTCGTCCAAATCGACGCCGAAACCACGCGCCGTCACGCCCACGAAGCCGCACTTTGAGTTCGGGGGACCTATAGGGGCTCTGGGGATCACCGTCGTCCTCCCGCTCGTGTGCTACTTTCTCGTGCATGCTTGTAACGAGGACGGATGCGTCGAGGTCGGGCGGCTCGCGCGCGAGGGCGCGAAGGCTCTCCCGGGGTTCCCGTCGCACATGCCGCTCGCGAGCGCGCGAGGGACGGTGTACGCGCTCGGTTGGATGGCATTCACAGTGATGATGCATGTCTTGATCCCTGGTGCGGTGAAGGAGGGCGTGACGCTACCGGACGGGACACGCCTGCGGTATAAGCTCAACGGGTTTCGAGTGTTCGTCGTGACAATGGCGGTGGTAGTCTTCGGCACGAGAGCGAACGTGGTAGATCTCGCGAGTGTACACGATGAGTTCTTATCCATGCTTACGGCGATGGTGGTGTTCGCATACGTGCTGTCGACGTATTTGTACGCGAGCTCGTTCGGACGAGGCAAGATGCTCGCAGCGGGCGGCGACAGCGGGAACGCAGTGTACGATTTCTTCATCGGACGCGAGCTCAATCCAAGAATCATGAACGGGGCGTTCGATTTGAAGGTTTTCTGCGAGTTGACGCCCGGATTAATCGGTTGGTTGTTGTTAGACTTAGGTTTTGCCGCGAAGCAGTACGCTCGAATTGGCACCGTCACTGCGCCGATGGTTTTGGTGTGCGTCTTCCAAGGGGCGTATGTTATTGACGCTTTGTGGAATGAACCAGCGATTTTGACCACAATGGACATCACCACCGATGGTTTCGGTTTCATGCTTGCGTTCGGAGACTTAGTATGGGTGCCGTTTACGTACTCGCTGCAGTGCCGGTACATCCTTGAGCACTCGGTGAGAATATCTAACGCGCACGTTCTCGCCATCCTCGTGGTGCAGTGCGTGGGATACTGGATTTTCCGTGGCTCTAACTCTCAGAAGAACTTGTTCAGGACTAACCCGAACGACCCGAGGGTGTCGCACCTGAAGACGCTTCAGACCAAGCGTGGCACCAAGCTCATTGTCAGCGGTTGGTGGGGAATCTGTCGCCACGTCAACTACCTCGGCGACTGGATCATGGCCTGGGCGTGGTGTCTCCCGTGCGGATTCTCTCACCTCGCCCCGTACTTCTACGTCATCTACTTTGGCATCCTCCTCGTGCACAGAGATGGCAGAGACGGCGAAGCGTGCGAGAAAAAGTACGGAGCCGACTGGACGCGATACTGCCAACTCGTCAAGTACCGCCTCATTCCCTTCGTGTACTAGTCCTCAAACTCTGCAATGTCATTGATTCACCATATCCCTTCGATCGATCCATTCAACGCCTCCGATTCGTCCCTCACCAGCCTTGCGCAAATCACTTCACGCTCGCCGACTCAGCGCGCTTCGATTCTGTTATCCTGTGGCCAGTTGCCCTCTTCCTAAGCTGGCTTCCCACCGCCTCGCTCGTCACAGCCCGCCGCTCGCGGACCGCCTCGCTCGCCGAACCACTTAACATGTTCGCTCAAGCCTCCTGTCAAGCCAACGCGTCCCGCGTCGCTCCCAACGCGCGCGCGTCGCAAAAAACTCGCGTCAAGTCGCAAAACAAACCTCTCGCCCGATCGCGCGTCGTCGTGCGCGCCGACGCCGGCGAAGAGCCCGGCTCGCCCGCCAAGGGCATGGGAAAGAATCTGCCAGCAGCCATGGACATCGGTCAGGTCATGGATCTGCTCCCGCATCGATACCCGTTCTTGTTGGTCGATCGCGTGGTGGAGATCGAGGTCGGAAAGTACGCCATCGGGATGAAGAACGTTACCATCAACGATAACTTCTTCCCGGGACATTTTCCGCAGCGACCGATCATGCCGGGTGTTTTGATGGTTGAGGCCATGGCGCAGGTCGGCGGGTTAGTGATGCTCGAACCGGGTGAAAAGGGTGCGTGACGCGTCGCGGTGCGAGCAAAATCAGGTTTGAAATCGATAGTGAGGGAGAGAGAGCAGGAGGATTGAATGACTGACGAAACGATCCATCGACGCGTTGATGTAGGTTCGGGTGGTACGCAAAAGGAATTCTTCTTCGCTGGCATCGATGGCGTCAAGTTCCGCCGACCCGTCGTTCCGGGCGATACGCTCGTGATGAAGGTTGTCCTCACCAAGCTTAACAAGCGTTTTGGCATCGCCAAGATGAAGGGTCAGTGCTTCGTCGGCGATGAGCTCGCTTGCGAGGCTGAGCTCACACTCGCTCTCGGCGCGTAAATCGTTTCGATCGCGAATCGTGTTCAATACCTTAAACATTCTATTCAACTTGTCGCTCGATCGTTCCCATCGATTTGCGGCATTGACGCGACGCGCACGCGACACAAACCGCCGCTCGATCATCGCCATGGATCCGCTCCTCGCCTGGATCATCTCGTGCGAGGCAAGCGGTGACATGGATAAGCTGTACTCGATCACCCGTCAACCACCGCGTGGGGATTTTGAGCGATGTTTATTCGGCTACGACGGGCACTCAGCGCAGTCTGAGGTGCTCGCTTTGATGGCGCCGCGACCCAACGCGACACCGAGCGCCACGCACGCGAAGCGACGGGAAGCGACGTCGAAACAGCGCGACCGCAGTGTGACACAGCGAGCGCAGCGTGATCGCGCGTTCGACATCCAACATCCGGCGCGCGAGTACACGCGCGCGGCTGAGGCGCGTCGGTATCGATCGCTGTGGGTGAGCGATCGATCCGCCTGGCTCGAAGCTTCAAAGAGTCGATGGCGCTCGCTCAGAAGGGCTAGAATGTACGTTTCCGAAGCGAATAAGACATAACACTAAATCCATGACGGGCGAAACGACCTCCTTTTGACGCGCGCGCCGTCTCGTGCTGATGACCTCATCAGACGCGATTTAACACATCATATTGCTCCATTTAAACCGAAACACGATGGAAAATCGCCGATCGAGCCCTCCCATCAGCGACGCCATCACAACATATATTTCATCACGTCTGCGTCGCGTAAGCGCATCACATCTGCGACGGAACCGTCATGAATTGCCCGCAGTTCCCGCACTTGCAGATTGGCGCCGATAGTGGCGCTTGTACCACTGCTGAGCACCCCGGACATATGCACGCGACAACGTTTTGGATTGGTGGCGTCGTCATAGGATGCGGCACAAATCCTGGTGGCGCGCGCATCCCGTGTGATCTCGCCGCGGCTATTCCGTAAGCCGACGACTCGAATCGCTCGCCGTATCCCGGAGCGTGATGCGTGTGATGTTCATCGACGTGTTCGGGAAGTTTGAGCATTGTCTGGCACTGCCCGCACATGGCTATCGCATGAGGAGCTCTTGGTCTGACCAGGATTCCCCTGCACCCTGGACAAAGGATGAGACCCTGCCGCTCGGTCTGTTGCGCTAGCGCCGGTGACGACCAAGAAGAGCATGTTGAACATATGGTTTGTCCTGAAGCGGTGGGGCTGAAGAAACTCGTGCACTGCAAGCACACTGCAACGCCGTCGCGCTGCGTCGCAGGCGTGGGATGCGGATGGTGCCCGGTTGATTGCTGCGACGACACGGTCCCGTGAAATGTCACCGTTCCGGCTGCAGAGGCGCCAGAACGTTCGTCGATGAGTTCGGGTTTTTGACGCGTGTCTCTCGAGGGAGAGTCTGTCATATCGAGCGCCGCGGAGTGGCGCGCGCGCGCGTTTCTCTCGCTGTCTCACTCAATGTGCGCGCATCTGGATGAAAAATTACAGCTACCGGGGTACTGTCTAGATGATGTAACTCGGTGCGAGATCTAAGCCTAATGTGATGTTTTCCCACTGCTCGTGCGTGAAGGCGGCCCTGGTTTGAGACCAGGTGTCTTGATGCGTCTTTTTGAATTCTGCAAACGTCCGCTGTGTTGTTTGCTTGATCAGGGACGGTTCCAACGCGGCGAAACTGAGAGCTTCCATTGCTTCGGGCATCCAACTTGGAACATCGTACGGGTGAGAGAGCACGCATGCCGATAAACCCAACACGGCGGCGTGTTTGAACGCGATGGCCTCCTGCGTGGCGTCGCGAGGCAGACGCATCACGACGACCTCAAGAAATTGAGAGCGTAACGTCGAGGCATCCGCTAGACCGATTCCCTTGAAGAAAATCATCAAAGTTTGGGAAGCCAACTGCGCCACTTCTAACTGCCTATCCTTCAGACACTCGATGACGCCAGCACGTAAAGCAACAAATAAACTGGATTCAATCGTAAACGCGTGATGGTAAATCAACGCCTGAATGTAACGAAGTGTGGCGGCGCGTGTGTGCCAATTTGCGTCGCACAGGGTCAACTGAAGAATTCCAGTGAAAGCTTGCAAATCAGTCTGACTGAATCGAGGATATTTTAAGTACGCTCCCGTGAGCTTAGCAACCATTGCAAACTCTTTGTCTTTAGCTTCTGCCGTGCGCAGCGCTGCTCGAACGATAACCGGGACGCATGATGCGACCTCCAGAATATCGCCTCGACGGCACATCTCGAGGAAAGTATAAAAGATACCCTCAAGAGCATTTCGAGAGGCTACGAGCGTTGGATCAGGATGTGCCGGATCTGACGCTAAAGCGCACACGGTGATGTTTTCAATGTCTGCCGTTAGTAAGAGAATGAGCTTCGCTCGTGCAGCGCTGAGTGCTTCGTGACGATCCGCGAGCAAAGTTGCTGCGAGTTGAGCGGCGCTTTCACGCACTAGACGACTATCGTTTGAGAGCGGCGAGCTCATCGGATCAGCAAGAAGCTCGAGTAACGCAAGCTTTATATCGTCGCTTTCACTCGTTCTCCAGAGTTGTGCAACACAGACTCGAGTAATTTCAAGACTTCTGCCCAGCTGTGCCATGGTGCTCACTTGAATAGATGACAGATGCCGAAGAAGGTCATCGGAAATATTTCCGCCACTATCGGTGCAAAACGCCGCTCCTTTGAGCCACTCTTCTCGCTGTTCGGGAGGTGCATCCAAAGCATACTTGAAAAATGTCTCGTGCATCCAAGCCCTATCATTCTCCGAAAGGCATCGCGAGGCCAGTACCCCAGCTAGCGCTTCAGCAAGTGCGCAGCGCATGCTTCTCTCACGGATCTCTCCATGTTCTCTGATCGTCGCTCGGACACCAACAGCCACATCCGCGGGAGAAATCTGAGCAAGTATTTTCCAAAATCTCGCTACGGCAACGATGAACGCCCCAGTAGAGGTCATAATATCAGCTGCGCGAGAATTTGGCCACTCAGGACCAGCCATTTCATTTGCGAATCCATACAGTGACTCTGCTGCTTGCATCAGCATATCGGACTTCCCATGCGATCTACCACGTCCCTCGCCGCTCTCGATAGATGAGTGCGCTATCGCAAAATTTGTCAAAATTTGTTTAAACGTTTCCTCAGGTTTGGCGCTCATCACTTGCTTCAGTTGTGGCGCGCAGCTGGATTCAAAGCACTCGTATCGACTCATCATGAGTAACGCGCACATTGCTGGGAATCTCACTACCTTGAGATCACCAACTACACTTGCCATGAAAATCTCACTTGCGGTGGACAAGAATGACGCATCATCATGCGGATCTATGAAAAAGACGGTGATGGCGTTGGTCATCATTTCGTAGCTCCAGTGTAAATCACATCTCTCTTTTAGTGATAAAATCATGCGCTCCTTCAGAGGCAACAGGCTGGCTCGCGGCACCGGATGAAACAAACCGCGGGAGAACATGAGGGCTAAACACAAGAACAATGAACCGATTGAGTTCTGCGCTTTGTCTGTGCCGTGATGCGAGCTCCCCAGTAGCGCCTCGATAAACGGCACAAAAATCTGTTCTCGGCGCAGAGTCTGGCCAAGCGCGAAATGATTTTGCAGCGCATCGCAAGCAGCGATGCACTTGTCTTCGTCTTTTTCGCCAGTCGCGAGTGCTCGCGTCGACTTTTCTACGAAAGGTACAGCATCTCTCGGAAACCTCGCGGATAGCGCCTGGATCATGGGAAGAGCTCCTGATCGAACGCTTGCATACTTGCTCAGGGACAAGTCTTCGACTGCCGCGACTAAGGCGGCTCGATCAGGATCGGATGATCCGGCCGCATGAAATGATGGAGACGATCTAGAAAGTAATGATGACCCTGTGTTGCGCCAAATTGCGCCGAGCATGACTTTCTCTGCGATAAACCACCTCGGATACCTGCTCTGTGTTCCATTTCGCCGTGGCTGGGTGAAGTAAAACGCCGTAGAATTCAACGATGTGAGACTCTTCTTCTGAGACATGAAGGCCCTGTAAGATGGATTTAACGTCGATTCTGCGGCCGAACAGATCAAATTCAGGGTCTCAGTATCATCTGAGCTCGTCTTTTGAATCGCAGCCACTAGCGCGCGCGCCACCAAGGCTCTCGGAGCGACATCAGGGAACAACTTGACATGTCCAGTGATTAGCAACGGATCATCTTCTTCAAAATCTTGCAACTTCTCTTCCAGACCATTCAACACCGCGTAGAGCATAGAGACTTTCGTCCTGATCATATCCTTTGCCGATGAAGGGTCGTCTTCACAATCCATGGAATCTTCACCTGGTGCCTCGAGCAGCTCGTTTGCTGGTGCGAGAAGAAATTCATCAATGATTTTTCTTGTGACCTCCAGCACGGCCTCGTTTGGCAACCTCCACTCAAAGGGTGACGGTAAGTGCTGATCGCCAATAACTTGTCCGCTATCGTCCGCATTCCATTTCAAACAGACCCAGTTGGTTACAGAATCTCCATCAACCTCGTCCTTGTATTGGTCCATCGCCTCCACAGTTGTCAGACCTTGCAGAAGAGTAGTGATCATCAGTTCAGCGTAAGACAACACATCCAAATTATGATGCTTCTCCCCCAATTTGAACACTTTTTGCGCCAAACGCTTGAAATCGTCGACAAGTCGAAAAGTGATATCCCGATTCATCACGGCGCATTTGGTCACGATGCCGGTACACCAGAAAATCCGCGATTCTGTCGTCGTCGATAGCGGACCGTCGACGATAAGTTCGTCATCCAAAGTCTTCAGCATCGGCCTGATGATCTCCTCATACGCTAGCTCAGGATCAGCAAGCATCGTTGCCTGCACCAGAATCGCAATCTCTTCGCAGACTTCTGGGAACATGTTCTCGCGTATAAATGCTGCAACTCTCCTGATGGCAACGCGTGCAATGCTCGGATCGAGTCTCGTAAAGAGCATTCGAAGGAGGGGTCTATACATGGATGATGCAGATAGCAAAAATCCGGAAGCTTCTCGCGCGGCTCCTTTAAAGGCATCCGCGGCGTCTGACTTGCTTCCGTGCGTATCTGGTTGTAGATGCTCAAACAAGACAAATAATCGTGCCAGAAATTGTATTGTCCAGTCCGACCATAAAATTTGAACGTGTGAGACCGCGCCTGGTTCTCCCGCATCTATCAAGCGCGGGAGATTCATGATAACCATGGAAAAGAATCTCAAAGTGGCACATGTTTTCAATGAATCGTTCACATCAATGCCAGGAATAGAGGCATTCATCGCAGACGCAAGAAATTCACTGATATTTACGTAAGACTCGTCTGGACCTTCATACACGGTGTTCGCGGGGAGTAACATCATCGGTCGAACGCAAATTGTCAGACAGTTGAGAGCTGGTACCAGTTGACGCGTGGCCGTCTCGTGCGCCAATGCGTCTTCAAAACGCGACATGACTCCGGGTAATATCTGTCCAGGATCGATGTACGCTAATCGACCGACCCCAACGTTGGCGTATCGACGAAGATCCGAAGATTTTGAAAATAACGCCCTATCAGTTAATCGTTTGTACGATGTAACGAGCCGAGAGAGGACGTCAGGCGGAGCCCGTCTATTCTCATCGCCTAGGAACTTGTTCATGTACTTGATGTTGTATCTCAGAAAGTGCGCGAGCAGCCCAATGAATGATCCACTGCTACTCGGATGATAGAAATGTTCGATGTAATCGACAACCTTTTCGATCGCATCGACGACGGTGCTGTCAATCATCGCGCGATAAATAAAAAATTTTGACAACGATCGCATGCGTCTCGGCGGTTCAACAGAAGAGCCGAAAGTCATCGCAGTTCTGTAGCTCATCTTCCGTCCGAACGAGTGTCGGCCCTCGATACCACCAATCGGCAGCTCCATGGCTTTCAGAGTCGTCGTGAAAATGTCATTGTACAAATCGCTCCACTCAATCTCTTGTCTGATGTCATGCTTTGCCAATTGAGAAAATATCGACATCCACGAGCTCATCCAGAAGGTGCTCGACCCAAGCGCGCGCGAGAGAGATCGCCACTCTCCTCGCATCATCTCCACGAAAAATGTCGCATCATCATTGTCCTGTGACATTTTCATGCACGGCATGAACAGCTGGAGTAAACCTATTCCCTCAAAGCACTTGTTGTGCTCCGTCTCTCGGCATTGGTCGGCGACTCGCGCCCAAATCGCTCTCGCCGATCCATCCTCAAAAAACCGCCTACTCTTTCGCACCACCTTGACGTACGCCAAACGAGATCCGCTCACCGATCCGAACCCCTGATATCCCGTCGCGTCTCCCTTGATGAACGACTCCACCGTCGCGAACGCCAAAGCCCAAGCTACACGCGCACCGCTTACGTCCTCTCCAAACCTATCCACCAGCGCCAGCGCCGCTGAGCACCAGTCGCATGCCGCGTCGTCGTCCACCCCGATGCAGTGCCGCGCGAACGACTCCGCGAGCTCGAACGCGCGATCGACATCGCGCGCGTTCAACGCGAAGCCCGCCGTGATGGTTTTCAGGCACCTCGCCGCCGCCGACGTCTCCGCCCACGTCCCCTCCTCGACCGCGCGCGCGTGTAACGTCTCGAGGTCGGCGACGTGCGCGTGAAAAAGCGCCACATCGCGCGTGGACGCCGCATCGCGCAGAGCGTCGTCCAGGAGCTCGGCGCCAGCGAAGCGCTGCGAGGTCAAGCGCATCGGGACGAACGTACCGTCTCGACGACTGTTCGACGCGATGCGCGCGCGATCGCGGGAGAATCGACGGAACGATCGCGGTTTGTTCGCGGACGAGCGCGCGCGCGATCGAGGCGGGCGTGGGAAAGTGCGGCGACGCGCGTGGACCGCGCGCGCGCGCGACAGTTGGAAGTCGAGCGTACGAGACGCGCGAGACAGGATCCGTCGTCGGCGTCGACTATGGATAAATCGGATTTGTGAGTTTGTGTTGACGAATGTGCGCTACGTGGCTAGATGGATGCGACGGCGAGGCGTCGAGCGAGCTCGGCGGCGACTTCAGGCGCGTTGGCGGTGCCGATGACAGCCGCGGTGACGTCCACGTCATGTCCATCGCGTCGTAAGATATCGGAGAGCTCGCTGAGAAGGTCCATGGCATCGGTGTAGTTGTCTTTCTCGGCGAGCTCGATCGCAGCGCGAACCACAGTGCGTCTCTCCTGCGGACCAGTGAGGTTGCACATGAGGGCGAGTTTGGCGGCGGCGAGTGCTCCGCCGACCTCAGGTCTCATCAGAGCGCGCACGGCGGCGGCCGCATTGCCGAGGGAAATATGTGTCTTCGCCGCTGCCTCCATGCCTCCGCGCGTTTCTTCGGCGGCGGCGAGCTCGTGTCTCGTCTCGAGCAGAAGTTCATCTGTTGGTAGGAGTCTGGCAGCAGCGAGCGCCGCGGCGTCACGAATCATCCCGCCCTGTCTGAGAGTTCGTATCGCTCCTCGAACGTCGTGCAATGACAACCGTAACATTGCAGCTTGCTGGAACTCTCCCGCAGCAGCGAGTCTTTCGCACTGCGCTGCGGCGACTGTCGACCATACCTCGTAACCGCCGCCAACGAAAATCGACATGAATTCACTCGGCAGCGGCGAATCGCTCGCTTTCAACAGCGTCAGAGCAGCTCGGGCGTAATCCCCTTGATATATGTGCAAAGCTACCGCGCGTTCGACGTCTTTGAACGAGTTCGCGTTTCGGGAGGCCGATTCAGCCTCGTTTGACAGGAGCGCCATTGCTGCGTCGGTATCTTCGTACAGCGCTGTCCCGCTTGGACCATACGTGAGCGTATCTGAGGCGACTTCATCGGTGGCCTCGCCCTTAAAAACACGTCGTGCGAGCGCGAGCACGGCTGCACGTCCTACTTCTATGCCCTCCGGCGTGTTCTCTCCCTGTGGAGGTTTCAACAGCGGACCACTAATTCCAGTCGATTTGGGCGCTTTGCTCTTCACCGAGGAAGACGATTTCTTCGCACTCGGCGCCTTGCTGGGTTGCTCAACGACAATGTCGTCCGTAAAAGAAGCACCCAACTTAATCGCAGACGTTTCGGCATCGCGCGGCGCGTGATCCGTGTCAGTATAATTCCAAATGCGAAATGTCTTATCATCGCCGCCGCTCAAGACAATGTTGTCATCGTGATACGCAAATTTCACACACATCACTTTTCCGACGTGTCCGTGCAGAACAGCCAAGTTGCTGAGATTAAAATCGTGCGCCACCTTATCGACGCTCCATATCTTGACACTTCCATGAAGCGCGCACGCCAAAATCGCAACGTTAGCGCGAGGTGACCAGGCAATGTCATGCACTGATGCCCGCGGAAGCGCGCAAAGGACGGAACCACCGATACCGTGAATCAGGATGCTGCCGCTGGTCGAAGACGAAGCGAGCCACGATGAATATTGGCTCGATGCATCGTCGGACTCTGGATGCCATCGCACGCGAGACACAGACTTACTGTGCTCGCGATGTTGCCAAAGAACTTCACCGAAATCGTGACCGCTCAACTCGCCGGTGGACCATCCGCACGCCAAACGCCCGACAACGGGTGATTGATCGAACGTTTCGATGTACTTATTTTCGCTCGAACCCACTCCTTGGCATAGCTGCGCTAAATCCAAGTATTTGCCGTACTTACGCGCGTCTGCGATGCCAGACTTTTTCGTGTCGCACGTCGAGGGCTCAAACGTCTCCAACCAACGTCTTAATGAACCGTCTGCGCCGAGGCTCGTGAGCGAAAACACTCCCTGCTCTTCACCCTCGGTGCGTATCTCAAGCCATTTCAGCTGATGGACGGACGCACCGTGACATTCGGGGTAACACGCGAATTTTCCGCTGGTTGAATCGAAGCAGCCCACTCGCCCGTCGTCGAGTCCGAACGCGACAACGTCGCTCTTTGGTTTGCGCGCGACGGACGTCACCTTCGTATTTGGAATGCCTTTCCACAACACCGACTCTCCCATGTCACAAGACAATGTGGGCGAAAGATCCCATGCGTGCACCGTTC
This sequence comes from Ostreococcus tauri, assembly GCF_000214015.3. Lineage (NCBI taxonomy): Eukaryota > Viridiplantae > Chlorophyta > Mamiellophyceae > Mamiellales > Bathycoccaceae > Ostreococcus > Ostreococcus tauri. Next base: position 654,135 of record NC_014428.2, on the reverse strand, counting down.
CGTCGCCGCATGCAATTGCCACGGAAAACGGATCGTCTGCAGCCGTCGTCAAATCGTACACGTATCCACCCAGAGCGGTATATGACCACCTCATTTCAATTGTCTCCAGATCCCAACACGCGACCTTTCGATCTAAGCTAGTGCTCCAACACTTGTCGTCCGCGGTGGTCACCGTGAACACCGTGCGGGTGTGCGCCGCATCTCGCGGTCCGAACGTCTTTGCCTGTTTCACCTCTTCAATTCCATCGCCAAAGGTCAACGGCACCCTCCATAGAAGCAAATCTCCACCCTGTCCCGAAGTCACTAACTCAGCGAACGTTTCGTCGCTCGCGTCTGTCCACGCCACAGCGACCCAAACGCGACCGCGCTGTGCCTCGCTCAGCGCCGTTGTCGGCTTTGGCAGGAGAAGCGCGTGCGAGTTCACTAGTTTACCCTCATCCAGCGCCCAGATCGTTACTCGTCGCTCTCGGCTTCCGACAGCTAGGAGTTCTTTCGTCTGACCGTCCGAAGTTCTCGTGCGAGTCCACGACAGGGACGTAACTTCGCCATAGCCGCTCGTGGCGACGCGATGTGTCGAACCCGTGCTCGGATCCAGCGCGCAAACCGTCCCGTTCGCCCCACCGACGGCGATGACGTCCCCCGTGGACGCCATAGCGGTGATAGGGCCATCCATACCCCTATGCGAGCTCTCGAGCGATCCCGAGCCATCACTCGAGATCCGCCACACCGCAACCGTTCCGTCCCGACACCCGCTCGCGATGCGCCCGATGCCGTGCGCGCTAATCGCGCTCACCTCGTGTCGATGTCCCCCCGAGAGCCCCCCACCTCGCGCGCTCCCGTCCTCAACATCGAACACCCGAATCGTCTTATCCGCGCATCCGCACGCGAACACACGCTTCTGCGCCCCGCTCTCCTCGCACTCGCCGAGCGCTTCGCACAGCGCGTTCGCTCGCGCTTTTCCATTCCGTCTCCAAATCACCCTCCCACGCTCGCCCTCGATCGCCACGATCGCCTTATCCGACGCGTACGCAAAGATATCTCCCCTGGACGTCGCGCACGCCAGGTGCGCGCTGTACCACGACGGCGACGGCGGAATACCGCGCATGTTCGTCGCGCGAACGCGCGCGCAACAGAATCGAACCGAGCGGCTCTTTCCACCCTCACGCGCCTCACACGACCGCGTCGATCGGTTCGCGATCGATCTTCACACTCAGGTTCGAGCTCCCTCGACCACCGACGCGTTCGACGACCGCGCGGCGTCGACTGCGGCTTTTCAAAGGATGAATTTAGAAAGTGAAGCGTGTCTTCATCCTTTCTCGCCGCTCCGCACACGCGCGCGCGCCTCGCGTCACCGACGTCGACGTCGACGCTCGAGGCGCGCGACGATGCTGACGTTTTGCCCGACGTGCGCCAACCTGTTGCTCATCGAGCGCGAGAGCGCGGTGGGGACGAGTTCGAGCGGCGGCGGCGGCGGCGTCCGACTTCGGTGCGCGGCGTGTCCGTACGCCTATGACGTCGTTGACGGCGTTCGACAGCGCGTGAAGACGACGAGGAAGACGGTTGACGACGTCCTGGGCGGAGACGAGGCGTGGCGGAACGTGGATAAGACGGCAACGACGTGCCCGAGGTGCGAACACGGCGAGGCGTACTTCATGCAGATACAAATCAGAAGCGCGGATGAGCCGATGAGCGTTTTTTATAAGTGCTGCGAGTGCGCGCATCAGTGGAGAGAGGGATAAGTTTAGCGGCGTCGATTAGGGTGTGTATTAAGAGAGTCTGCGTGTAGTTGATGGAATTCGCAAAGTGCGCGCGACGTCACGGCTCGCGATAGTCATCCGCGTCGGCGCTTCGCCACCATTTTACCGTGCGAGCGAGACCGTCGGCAAGTGAAGTCGTCGGTCGCCAACCATCGAGCGTTCTTTCGGCGCACGATATATCTCCAAAGGTGCCGCCGACGTCGCCCGGTCGCGGCGGCGACTCGTCCACGGCGCCGTGTTTTTCACACGCTCGCTCGCACGCCTTAATTACCTCGCATAAATACACCGGCGCGCCTCCCGATACGTTCACGATTGAAAATGGAACCTCGATATCGTTCATGAGCGCTCGCGTCAACGCATCGACGACGTCGTCTATGAAGACGTAATCTCTCCAAGTGCTCTTCCCGTCTCCAAATCGCGTGAGCCGTTTCCCCTCCTCGAGTGCCTTGATGAAACGCCAGACCGCCATGTCGGGACGACCTCGCGGTCCGAATACGGTAAAAATTCTCGCAACGACGACCGGGACGTGACCATAACCGTCGGCGTACACCTTAGCCAAGAGTTCGGCTCCGCGTTTCGTCGCGGCGTACGCAGATTTCGGGTGCTCTGTTGAGTCACCGACGGCGCTCGCGCGCGGCGCACCCTCGGCCGTCATCGATGCCTCGCCGTACACGGATCCACTCGACGCTAAAACCACTCGAGCGACGCCCGCGCTCGACGCCGCTCGCATCACCACCGCCGTCGTCTCGACGTTCGCCCGAGTCGCGCCCGCCGGATTCTCGTTCGCCGAACCGACTCCTGACCGCGCCGCCAAGTGCGCGATCGCGACTCTTCGTCGTCCACCCCCCCCTAAATCACGCACGAGCGTTTCGAACGCCGTCGCGTCGCTCGCCACGTCCATCTCCCGAACCTCCACGCCGAGCGCCTCGAGCCGGCGCGCGTTCGCGCGCTTGTGCCTCTCCGGATACGGCCCGCGCGCGTCCACCGAATCCACCGCCACCACGCGCGCGCGCGTGACCAAACCTTCGCACAGGTGCGATCCGATGAAGCCGAGCCCGCCCGTGCACACCACGACGTCGTCGTCCGTCGTCGTCACGCGCGTCGACATCCGTTCGCCCGACGCTTTCACGCGTCGTTTCGCCTCCCACCCACGTTCTCCACCGCGCGTCGTCCGCGCGCACGAACGCGCGGTCGCCGTCGACATCGCCCCCCCCCTTCCGCGCGCGCGCCGTCGACGCGTCGCGCGTCGCGCGCGAACGCGCCCGTCGCGGGCCCGCGCGCACAAACGCGCGGGGCGCTGGTGATGTGAACCGGTTTTTCACCCCCTCGACGCGCCGCTACGACCGAGTCGCGACTCGTCGAGAGTCTCGAGAGGAATATTCCGTGCGGTAACCGTCGACATCGATGGGAATATCCCGTCGAGCGCGCGGCGCGCGACGGCATCGAACGACGCGCGCGCGGACGACTTCGCGACGAGAGCGAGGGTGGAAGAAACGTATTCATCGTCGTCGAGCGCGAACGCGAGCGACGGGACGGACGGACGTCGGAGGCGTTTCGGAGGGCTCGAACGCGAACGCACAATGGAGACGCCGAGCGTGCGGTCGGCGGTCGAGAACGATGGGCGAACGCGCGAAACGGACGACGGAGGGTTGACGATGGAAGAACGCGCCAAGTTGACCGTGCTCGCGGCGAAGAGCGCGATCTCGAGAAGGAAGACGCTGTGGATCGGGGACCTGGCGTATTGGATGGATGAGGCGTACGTGTACTACGCTTTTTCGAGCGTGTGGAAATCTCTCGCGCACGTCAAGCTCATTCGAAACCGAGCGACCGGCCTGAGCGAGGGATACGGCTTCATCGAGTTCAACTCTCGCGATGAGGCTGAATTCGCTCTCAAAACTTTTGTCGGGCAGCCAATGCCGGGAACGCTGCACGGGTACACGCTGAACTGGGCCGTGCCGAAGTCCGGGGCGTCTGCTCAAACATCCGACGAGTTCGAACGACAAGTAAACGAGATGATGACGACGAAAGAAGATGCAGTCAAAATGTATTCCGCGCCGACAACGCCAAAGCAAAGCGAAGGAAGCTCTCGCTCCGTGCTGGCTCCGAGAAGCGAGTCTGGCAGTTCTGAAGGCTCCCCAGAAATTGAGGCTGATATGGAAGATGAAGCCGACATACAAGATGAAACCGATATCGTGGACGATGGAAACGTACAAACTGCGGATTACAGCGTTTTCGTAGGCGATCTTGGCTCCGATGTGAACGAGACTATTCTATGCGAGCACTTCAAATCAAAGTGCTCTACTGCACACAACGCTCGGGTTGTCGTTGATCTCAAGACGTTCCGACCGAAGGGCTACGGCTTCGTTGACTTCAAAACAGAGAAAGACTACATGACCGCTCTATCGGCGTTTCAAGGCTCGCGATGTGGCTCATCTGATCGTCAAATGCGTGTCTGCAACGCGTTCGAACGCAAGCCAGAGCCCGTCATCGACGTTACGAAGTTCCACGACTTTGAGGATATGGATCCACAAAATACGACAATATTTATAGGTAATCTCGACCATAACGTCACGGAAGAACATTTACGGGTGGTCTTTGAAGAGTTCGGTGAAATTGCTTACGCCAAGGCGACCCCGAAGAAGGGCTGCGGGTTCGTGCACTTTTTTGACCGTCAAGATGCGACTGAAGCAATTGAGAACTTACACGGGAGTATGATAGGCTCCAAGCGGGTCAGATTGAGCTGGGGGCGACACAATGCGACCAAATGTGCGATCGCATCGATGTACCAACAGCAATATCCGCCCGTCCAATCGGGGATGTACATGGGCGGCGTCATGCCGCCGATGGTGCCCGGGATGGTCATGCCCATGACGAGCGCGGCGAGCGTTTGGTCCATGTACGGTGGAAGCATGTACGGCGGCATGATGTCGGCCGTCATGCCCCCCCAGCATGGTCCAGGTCCTATGCCTCCACCTGATATGCCTCTACCGAACTGAGATTGTCTCGTGAGCACACATTTTGTACCATAATACGCCGATTCGGAACGGTGAAGCCGTGTATTGAGAGCCAACAGAACTTGGATCACCGCCATAGCCCTCGTTCATCCATCGCATCGCTCTCGCTCGCGATTCAAATTGTCTCGCATCGTGTCCCTCGCTTTTTCGATCGCTCTCATCGCCTCTCGCGCCTTCGATCCCGCTCCGCTTTGCGCCTCCAGTCTGGAGTCTCGGAGGCCTTCGCCCACACATCTTCCCTCGCGACTCATCTCGACATGAGCGACGAAGAATACAGCGAAGACGAATACGTCTCCAGCGAGGGCGAAGGTGCGACGCGTGATCTCGACCGCGCGCACCGAGTCCATTCGCGCGCTCGTCGCGACCGCGAACGGCGCGATCGCGAACGCGCGCTCGGGGGTTCTTAGGGTTCTCTCGCTCGAGGGTTGTTCTCGAACCCGTGGACGACGCTCACGACGCTCGATGACTGACGATTACGTGATGACGCAGGGGCGGAAGGTCGCGATGTGGAACCGCAGGCGCAGCAGGCGGCACCCGTGCTCGGGCCGAAGGAGTGGGTGGGGCTGAGCTCCATGCCTGCGGCGACGCAGCAGGCGTTGCTGGAGACGCTCGGGAAGCTGCGAGAGCGAAACGTGAACGAGATGACGGTGATTTTCATCGGTAAACAGGGCGTGGGGAAGTCTTCGACGGTGAACACGCTGCTGAACGAGCGCGTGGCGCCAAGCTCGCCGTTTCAACCGGAAAATGCGCGTCCGCTCTTGGCGGGACGCGTCGCGGCGGGCTTCACGCTCAACGTCTTGGATACCCCGGGCTTACTCGACGGTGATTCAATCAGCGCGCGGGGGCTTATGGCACTGCGCGCGGCGCTGAACGGTCGCAAGGTGGACGCTTTCATCTTCACCGATCGTTTGGACACGTGGAGAGTGGACAACTCGGACAGGGCGATTTTCACCGCCTTGGCTGAAAACTTTGGCGCGGAGCTCTGGGAACGCACCGTCCTCGGTTTTTCGCACGCGCAAACGACGCCACCGGACGGTAAACCGTACGAAGAATTTGTGAACGCGCGCGTGGAGCAGTACCGCAAGGCTATCCGTCAGACTTTGGGCATGCCCAACTTGACGCTTCCGTTTGCACTCATTGAAAACGGTTCGCGTTGCAAGGCGAACGCTGCGGGGGAGAAGGTCGTCAACGAGCGACCGTGGTTGACGGACATGGTAGGCACGATGGTGGAAATGGCATGCGCGAAGGAAAGCTACGAGTACGATCACAAGAAGGCTGGCAAGAAGCTTGATCCGAACAACAAGTACAAGATTTGGATGCTTCCGCTCTTCCTCTTCCAGGCGTTTGTTCTGCGACCGCTCATGATTGGTCAGATCAGGCGCGACATCAGAAAATCGGATGAGGACAAAAAGAAGAAGAGTGCCCGTCCTGCCCCGAAGAAGTGAGAGTGCCGAGAGACACCGCGTAGCTACAGCCTTTTTTAACACATTGATAGTTTGACGACCCGCTCGTCCCGAATCGATTAATACATTTCGCGCGTTTTCTCACATTACAAGCGAGCAGCGCGTAACTTGTGCGACTTTTAACACAGCTTAAATAACGCGCCGCTCACGACTCCGCCCGCTTGATCGTGGAGCAATCCACGGTGAGCTCGCCCGTCTCGTCGTCCTCAACGATGGCGCAATCAACCTTCTCACCCGCGCTGACGCATCGCACGCCCCCGCCCGGTTCCTCGCAGCAGTACACATCCTCTCCGTTCGAGTCCGTATCCGCCCATCCCACCAGGCACGGCTCCATCCCGAGCGCGACGTCGTCGATCGCTTCGTCTCGCTGTCGCTCGGCGTTCGCGCGCGCGATCATCCGTCCACTCCCGCGCGCGCGCGCCCGCCCACGCGGCATCGCGCGCGCCGGCATCGCGCGCGTCGGCATCGTCGTCGTCATCATCGCTCGCGACGCGCGTCGAGCGGTGCCGTCGACGCGGCGTTCGAGCCGATCGTTCGCGCGCTGACGTGGAATCGTCGCCACGTTTTTGCACACACGGGCGGATCGGTGCCTCACTACGGAGACGTCGCGCCGTGATGGGGAACCGCGATGGATTGTACGACAGAAGTCGATGCGCGCGGTGCAGCGCGCGCCGGGCGCCGCCGTCGCGACGACGCGCGCGCGTCGTCGCGGACGATCGCGCGCGATCGCGCGCGCGGTATCGGATGGGTCGTCGGTACCCTCGGGAGAGGCGCTCATGCGCGACGCGACGAGTGACGAGAACGCGCGGAGTGAATTCATGAACGAGGACTGCTCGAGCGGCCAGCACTTCTTAGTGGGCGAACCGACGTACTCGTACGGGTCGAGCACGCGGAGATTACCGAGGAGGATCGTCTTGGTTCGACACGGGGAGTCGTTCGGGAACGTGGACGAGAGCGAGTACACGAGGACGCCGGATTCGCAGGTTCGGTTGACGGCGACGGGGCACAACCAGGCGGAGACCACGGGACGGCGCCTGAGAGATATGATGGATGAGACCGGGGAGGATTACAAGCTGTTCTTTTATCTGTCGCCGTATCGTCGATCGAAGGAGACTGCGATCGGGATCGCGAAAGCTTTCGATGGGAGGAGAATCTTGGGCGTCAGAGAGGAGCCGCAGTTGCGCGAGCAAGACTTTGGAAACTTTCAAGATTACGAAGCGAAGCAGGCGGAGAAGCGTGAGCGGCATCGGTTCGGGAGATTCTTTTATCGATTTCCTAACGGCGAGAGTGGGGCCGACGTATACGACCGGATCACAATGTTCTCGGACCATATGGTGCGCGATATCGACGCCGGGCGATTTCCTGAAGATACGAACATGATCCTGTGCACGCACGGTCTCACGCTCAGGCTTTTCCTCATGCGATGGTTCCACTGGACCGTCGCGGAGTACGAACGCATCGCGAATCCATCGAACTCGCAGCCGATCATTTTGGAGAGACGAGACGATATAACTATCGAGCAGTCGATGCACACAAAGGAGTGCTACGTGCTCTCGAAAGAGTCCATGGAGGGCTTGGTCGGGTGCTCAGAGGAGATGTGCACGATGATATTACCCGAAGAATGTTGGACAAGAGCGTTGCAGCTCGGACCTGACGTAAATCACAGTCTTTTACCCCCGCCCGACGTTCCGAAGCCCGAACGATACGCGGAGGAACCGTAATATTAGGCCACGCGCCACTGTAGACATACCGGTAATTTTAAGGAAGCTTACAATTTAACACGCTGCTTGTTCGACTAGTTGTACACGGTGCCCTCGGACCACATGCCATGCAATCCCGGCGGCAAGTGCTCGTCCTTGAAGAGAACGCTCGCGATTGGGCCCTTCGTGATGTCCGTAGCCTCGAAAATGTGTAGCGTCGACGTTTCCTCACCCGCATCGTTGACGACTTGCAAAATCCAACCGTCGTCTTCAGTGGTCGCTCCCGGGCGAGCAGCAAAGATGGGCTCCTGGACGAAGCATCGCTCACCGTAGTACCAAACTTGTTCCTTCACCGGGGCCTCCGTCTCCGGATCTGTCGTGTGTTTTACCAAGCACTGGTTCGGACCCCACTTGACGTCATCCTTCACCACTGTCCCGGCGGTGTACGCGTGCGTGTGCTTGCGACCAACAAATTTGTTGTTCATCGTCGGGAACTCGCCGACGCGATTGTTGAGCACCGTTTGCTTGCATTTACCTCGAACCGGATCGACGATGAATCGCGTGTATTCGACTCTCGAGCCGCCATTGAAAAACGACGGGTTGACGGAGTCCAAGTTCATAGAGAAGTCCATGAAGACCCACGGCAAGGAATCGAGGACAATCTCACCGTTGTCGCGCTCGAACGCATTGATGTGATGGAAAAAGAATTGCGGCTTGAGTTCGATCGCCTTTTGCCCGATCTTACGCGCTTTCTCGGTGCGAGGCAAGCAGTGAAGGATGGCACTCTTGCCGTCGACCATGCAAATCGTCTCAGCCAGCGCACACTTTGCGAACATGTATTCTGTCAACAGCTTTTGCGGGTTTAGACTCGTGGGGTTCTGGAAGAGGAAGTACCAGTTCTCGGTCACGAGGCAGTCGTGGAAGAAGCCAAAGGTTGCGTTGGGAACGTCGAAGTTGTTCACCACCGCGGAATTGCCTTGCGCGTCCCACTCGTAAAATGCAGCTCGGTTGACGTTTTGCGGGAACGACGCCTGGCTCTCGATGCTGAAAGCGATGAGGCGCTTCTCCTCCTCACTCTCGCCCTCCCAAATCCGGTAATGCGCCGCCATTTGAGGCACGCGAAGCTTTGTTCCGAGCACCTCCTCCACCTCAGCAACAGTCTTTAAATTATCCGATCGCATCTTGTGCGGCTTGCCGCCCTCCCAGAGCGCATACGTCTCGCCGCCCCAGTTCACGACTCCCGTGTTGGCCACATTCTTCACGTCGAAATCAAACGGGTTATACAGCGCGTCGCCCTTTGGATTACCGATCGCGAATGCGCCCTTGTAAATCATCTTCTGCGCCGCCTGCTCCTCGGTGAAGCCCTTGGTGCCCACAAAGTTGTGCTTAAACTTCACCGACCCGTCGCCCGGAAACGTCGTCGAGTACACCAACCCGTCGCCGTCGAAGAACTGGTTCAACTTCTTCCCATAAATCTCCAATAAACCTGGCCCGTTACGAAACAGCGTCCCCTTCAATTCGCTCGGGATCGTCCCCGAGACGCACGCCTCGTCCAAGACGTACCCTTCGCCGTCGCCCGTCACGCTCAGCGTCGTATTTCGATACAGCGACCGCCAATCCTTGATCGTCTGATTCGTCGGCGACCACGTCCCCGGCGCCGGCGCGTCGCCCGCGCGATACGGTTTCCGAGGCAAATCCCACGCGCGCTCGCTCTCCCTCGCCTCGCGCGTCGCGGTCGCGGCGTCGGCGCTCGGGATAGAATCGACGACACCATCCGTCGGCGCGCTCGAGCTCTTCGGTGTCGCGACGACGCGTCGACGGCCGCCGCGCGCGGTGCGTCCACGCGCGACGGAGCCGTGGACGTTCGTCTTCGTCTGCGCGCGCGCGCTGGACATCGCGATCGAGTCCGGGTCGCGCGCGAGGCGGAGTGCCGTGCGATGGGACGTGCGTTGGGACGTGACGTCGGCAAACTCGCGACGAGACCACGTTCACATTGGCTACGAATCGAAGGCGAACGAGAAGGAGGAAGACGTGGCGTCCGTGAAGGCGTGGGCGAAGGCGGACGCTTTCTTGGACGATGCGTTCGTGCGCACGCGCTCGTGGGCGTCGAGGGCGGCGATGAGATTGGGATCGGCGGAGGCGCGAAGGGCGGCGGAGAAGTCGTCGCCGAGCGCGGATCGTCTGCCGCCGCGGTCCAAGCCGGATATCAAGTTTTCGCACTTGGTGTCGAGGAATTTGAGAACCTTGGGAAGGTTGGCGAGAGAGACGTAATTTTGCGTGATGGCGACGCACTCGGTGAGATTGAGCGCGAGGTGCCACCATCCGGACGGGACGAACAAAACGTCTCCGGGTTCGCACACCGTCTCGAGCCGAGGACGGACATCTTCGTCTTCGTAAAAGTTCATGAACCACTCGACGAGCGATACGGGTTGAGAAACGTCCGCGCCGTCCGCCGATGGATGTACACCGGGTGGTGTGACGTGCGGCGGGAATAAGATCCATTTCTTGCGACCGTTAACGACGGCGTTCCACGCGCTCGTCGCGTTGGGATCCTGATGCCAAATTGAGCCGCTCCGCTCTGGGCCGATAATTAACCACCGAAAGTGCGGCCTGTCGTCGCCCAAAAGTTTGAAGAAATCATCCTGGGCGAAGTACTCGGGAACTTCGTAATCACCCGCGAGCTCGCTCGCTTTTTCACCGAATTTCGGGTCGAAAAGATACAGTGGCGTATCGTCTCGGGCTTCGCTCACCGCGAAAAAATCATCTAACGCCATCTCGTACCCACCCACCGTGAACTTTGTCTTCCCAAACTTTTCGGACAACCACTCCCGCGACCACTTCTTCATTGCGGGCCAGTGCGCGCATCCTCCTCGGATCACGACCGGCAAATTCACAGATTCAAAACGCTCTCTGAACTCCTCGAGTGTCATCGAGGGCGTTGCCTCCGGGACGTTCGACCGACTCGAATCCGTCCACTCCGACTCCAACTCCATCCCTGCGCACATGTACCGCTGGTACAGCACGTCGCTATATATTTCCGTCCGTACGCTCGCGCTCGTTTCGCAATCGCTCGATCGTTTCGCTCGTTTCGCCGCGCGTTCGTTCGCTCCAGCCGCCGCCGCCGCCGCCGCGTACGTCGCCATCCAACTCCCGCTCGTGAACGTGAAATCGCCGCCGAATCGCTCCAGCGTCGCCGCCTTCCATAGGTCATCGTGTGTCGCGAACGCCCGCATGGCGCGGCTCGTCCTCGAGAGCGCGCACAGCGCAGCGCAGCCGTCGTCGCTGTCGGTGAGGAGTTCCAGCAGACCGAGGAGCGAGGCGTCGGGCAACGCGCGAAGGTCGCCCAGACCGTCGTCGCGACGGGCTCGACGGATCGCAGCCTCCGTCGGGTCGTCGAGGGCGTTCCCAGACGGGAGCACGCCCGAGGGATGGATCGAGCGCATCGCGAGCGGGGGTGTGGCGTCGAATGAGGGTTGTGCTTTTCCACAACAAACAGCGACGGCGTGCGCGCGCGCGCGAGAGGGAGCTCAGGATTTTTTGGGTGACTTTTTCGCACCCTTGCTCTTTTGACGCTTCTTCTCCTTCCGTTCTGATCTCGCCGCGGCGGCGACGGTCGAGCGCGGACGCATCGTCGGCTCCGGAACAAACTCGGGGACGACGTCGTCCTCTTCCTCGGTCGCAAATTCCTCCGTTTGTCGACACGTCATATCCCCGTTTTCCCCTACATCGAACTCCAAACCCTGTCCGTAATCGCACGTCAACCACTTCGCGAGCTCCTTCGCGTGATTCCTGCAGTCATTCGTCCCGAGCTTCAACTCCTCGGCGTTCCACCTCGCGTGGAAATCGCTGATGGCGCTCTCGATTCCGATGCGTCCGCCCAACCCGACCCGCGTCGTCCCCACCCGCACGCACCGCCTTCCGCGCGCCGGCACCCCCGCCATGCGTCTCGATCGAATCTCACCCCGCACTTCACGTCCCGCCAACAATTTCGCCGCCGTCGCCGGCGATTTCGGCGACGTCGGCAGAAAATCGTACACGCTCGCGTGGTCGTCCCCAGCGTGTCGCACCAAAACCATCCAATGCGCGTCGCTCGCTCGCCGCGCCCCCCGCGCGCCGAACACCGCCGCCGCCGCCGTGGACACGCCTTCGAATCCCTCCAGGGGCACGCGCGCGACGAAGACCTCGCCCGAGGGCGACGCGTCGGTGTCGCTCGCGTCGCCCACGGCGCGAAGAGCATATTCTCTCATTTTTAAACGCCCGTCGCGTCGTCCGCGTCGCGCCGGCGGTCCCGCGCGCGCGCGCGCGCTCGGTCGCGCGCGCGCGGCGACGGCCATCGTGGACGACGCGACGGCGACGCGGGCGTCGGGCGTCGGTCGCGCGTCGCCCCCTGCGGGGCGTCGCGCGGTCGTTATCTGCGTGGTGTGGTGTGGCGTGACGAGTCGTGACTCGTCATTGGGGGGACGCCAGGTCCGCGTGACGTCCACCGCGCGGCATCCGTCGACGCGGCGCGCGCGAGGGACGCGCGCGCGCTCGAACGCGTCGTCCGCGCGCGCGCGCTCGCGCGGTGGACGTCGCTCGCGGGACGCGCGCGTGGGAACGCGCGACGCGCGCGCGGTGAGACGCGATGACGGCGCGAGCGGGCGAGATGATGGCGGCGGCGACGGCGGCGCGCGACGCCGCCGCGGCGTTCGCCAGGGCGTTGTTCGCGGACGAGGCGTCGACGGAGGCGTTCGCGAGGGCGGTGCGAGGCGATTCAGGGGAGATGCAGGGGAAGGCGGTGTTTTTCGAGGCGCCGCTCGCGGCGTGCGGGACGCTCGAGCGCGTGCTGGAGATGGGCGCGAAGGCGAACGCGCCGGCGGAGAAGCGCGTTGGAGCGATCGCGACGCGGTCGAGGTTGGTCTCAGCGAGCGACGTGGAGAGCGCGATCGGGTGTGGGCTGGCGAAGGAGGACGTGCGAGCGTTCGAGGAGGCGTGCGCGCGGACGACGGGGGAAGAGGAGTTCGGCGTCGTCCTGAGCGTCGGTCTACCGTGCTCGACGAACGTCGTGCGGTTCGCCGTCGTGCGAGGTGGGATGTTGGAGATGGATGATCGCGTCGTCGATCCCGCGGCGCCGTCGATTTGGGCGATGAAGCCGAAGAGCACGCCGGAGGCGCCGACGAAGGAGACCCAGTGGCTGTATTGCACCGACCGAGGCATGGATCGCGCGGAGAAGATGCCTCACTTTAAGTGGACGGGAGATCTACGACCGGCGAAAATCTCGCACGACGAGCGATACTTCCGCGGTCTGCTCGCGGTCCCGGAGGACGTTGTGAAGACGGATTACGCAGAGACGTCGTATCCCAAATCGGAAGCCGAGTCTCGTCTACAACAGGTCATGCACGAGCTGAGCGAAAATGAGAAGAAGCAGCTGCACAAGTGCTGTATTGTCTCGCGAGGTGCGCTCGATGCGGTCGTTCGAGCAATTCGCCCGGGCGTCGTTCCCGATGAACTCGATCGCATTTGCCACAACTACATCACCGCACACGGGGGCTACCCGTCACCGTTGAACTACTACGGCTTCCCGAAATCGTGTTGCATCTCCGTGAACGAGGTAATCTGTCACGGAATCCCCGACGCTCGCCCCCTGGAGAAGGGTGATATCGTCAATATTGACGTCACGGCGTATATTTACGGCTATCACGGCGACTTGAACGAAACCGTTCTTGTCGGCAAGCCCGAGGACGTGGATGAGAAATCGAAGCACTTGCTCAAGGTTGCCCTGGAGTGCCTGTGGCGAGGGATCGATATTGTGAAACCAGGAACGCGATACCGCGATATCGGCAACGTCGTCACCAGCCACGCGAATGCAAACGACTGCTCTGTCGTGAAGACGTACTGCGGTCACGGCATCAACACGCTCTTCCACTGCGCCCCGAACGTTCCGCACTACGCGAACAACAAAGCGACGGGATCGATGAAAAAGGGTCACTCGTTCACGATCGAACCCATGATCAACCTCGGCGAATGGCGAGACGTCACTTGGCCCGACGGTTGGACCGCAGTGACCAAGGATGGTTCTCGCTCCGCGCAATACGAGCACACCATGGTATGCACCGACGACGGTGTCGAGGTGCTCACAGCCCGCCTTCCCACCTCCCCCGCCGTCTTTCCTTTCGTCTCCGAGACCGAGGAGAGCTCCGTGGACTCCCTCACCGGCCGCATGGCCGCCGCGACGTTGTAACGCCGCTCCGCTCTAACTGTCCCGCAAACCCTGTGTTCCAACAAACCCTCATCAATCAACCCGCCCTGCACTTCCAGTCGCCCGACGACATGGTTCTCGCCGCGCAGTGCACCGCCCCGGTCGCTCGATCAACCGATGCGCGACGCTACTCCCTCGCCAACGCCAAGCGCGCGTGCACGATCGCGCGCGCGCACCAACCGGGCGTCGTCATGCCCGAGGGCGACGCGAACGCCCTGAACAAGTGGAGCCGGAAAATCACCCAGCCCAAGTCCCAGGGAGCGTCGCAGGCGATGCTGTACGCCACCGGTCTCACGGAGGCGGACATGAACAAGCCGCAGGTGGGCGCGATCACGAGCGAAGACAAATCGCGGGCGCGCTCGGGAGGAGAACGGATTGCGCAGACAGCTTTCACGGAGCGCGCTTTTTGACTACAGCGCGCGAGAAGAGGTGGAGACTGACGAGAGACGACGCGCTTTTCGCTCGATAGATTGGTGTTTCGTCGGTTTGGTGGCAAGGTAACCCGTGCAACAAGCACTTGCTCGACCTCGCCGGTAAGGTTGCGGAGGGCGTCAAGGCGGCGGACATGGTGAGCTTTCAGTTCAACACCGTCGGCGTCTCTGACGGTATCTCCATGGGCACGCCCGGGATGTCTTTCTCGCTTCAATCGCGTGATTTGATCGCAGATTCGATCGAGACGGTGATGGGTGGACAGTGGTACGACGGGAACATCTCTCTCCCAGGTTGCGACAAGAACATGCCGGGTACCATCATGGCCATGGCGCGATTGAACCGCCCATCACTGATGATTTACGGAGGTACTATTCGCCCGGGTGTTTCTTCAATGACCGGTGATACGCTCGACATCGTTTCTGCGTTCCAATCGTACGGGCAATTCGTCACCGGAGCGATCACGGAGGACCAGCGTCGGGACATTGTGCGCAACTCTTGCCCGGGCTCGGGCGCGTGCGGCGGCATGTATACCGCCAACACCATGGCGAGCTGCATCGAAGCGCTCGGCATGACGCTGCCATACTCTTCTTCTATCCCGGCCGAGGATCCGCTCAAGATGGACGAGTGCTTCATGGCAGGCGCCGCCATGAAGAACCTTCTCGAGTTGGACCTCAAGCCGCGAGACATCATGACTCGCGCAGCGTTCGAGAACGCCATGGTCACCGTCATCGCTCTCGGCGGTTCCACGAACGCCGTACTCCACTTGATCGCTATGGCGCACTCTGCTGGTATCAAGTTAACCCTCGACGACTTCCAAGCCGTCTCCGACAAGACGCCGTTCATTGCTGACTTGAAGCCGTCCGGCAAATACGTGATGGAGGACGTGCACAAGGTTGGCGGTACTCCGGCGGTGTTGAAGTATTTGATGAAAGAGGGCATGATCGATGGCTCGTGCATGACCGTCACCGGTAAGACGTTAGCCGAAAATCTCGAGATTTGCCCCGACTTAACGCCTGGCCAAGAAGTCATCCTTCCGGTCAGCACGCCGATCAAGAAGACTGGTCACTTGCAGTGCCTCTACGGTAACATCGCTCAAGAGGGCTCCGTCGCGAAGATTACGGGCAAGGAAGGCTTGTACTTCAAGGGTTTCGCCAAGTGCTATGACAGCGAAGAAGAAATGCTCGACGCGCTGTCGCGGGACTCGGAATCCTTCAAGGGTAGCGTCATCGTCATTCGCTACGAAGGGCCAAAGGGTGGTCCGGGTATGCCGGAGATGCTCACGCCGACGTCCGCTATTATGGGCGCCGGTCTCGGCAAGGATTGTGCACTCATTACTGACGGTCGGTTTTCTGGTGGTTCGCACGGTTTCGTCATCGGTCACGTCACTCCGGAGGCGCAAGTTGGCGGTAACATCGGTTTGATCAAGGATGGGGATATCATCGAAATCGATGCCGAAAAGCGCACGATGAACGCTGTCGATGTAACCGATGCCGAGTGGGAAAAGCGTCGCGCGACCTGGAAAGCACCGCCGCTGGAGGCTTCGTCGGGCACGCTTTACAAGTACTGCAAGCTCGTTGCGAGTGCATCACAAGGTTGCATCACCGACCTTTAAATTGCGTTTTTGCATTTTGCCTAGCTTTTTATACCAACAACCTATGTCTAAAACATTGCTCACCCTCTCTGCTAATTACTTTCTTCGCGAATCGCGCGCAAATCATCCTCGTTGAGATCGAACGAGTACACTAAATAATGATGATTCAAGCTCTGCACGCCGTGAAGTCGGCGCGAGCCCGACGGTCCGTTGAGCGCGCCATTCACGTCGTCGGGCGCGGCAAAAATCACACGCTTAAGTCGAGAGTGCACGAGTGCCATCGCACACATCACGCACGGCTCCCGCGCTAGGAACACGTCGTATCCCGTGCACAGGTACGGACGACCCATGAATTCGATGACTGCCGCTCCGCTCGCTTTCTCGCGTTTGCGCTTCTTATCATCGCCGAATTCCGCGCGCTCTCTATCGCGTTCGAGCTTCTCTACGCGCCTCGCCTCGACGAACGCCTCAACGTGTTCCTTCTCCGGATACTTCTCCACGTCGAGCTTTGCCGCGAGGTCCACCGCGCACATCGCGGCGTGTCGCAGAGGGTGCGCCCTGGATTCATCCACCCCTCGCGCCACTTCTTCGTCTCGCGACGGATCGACGATGATCGCACAGTTTCCACACCCCCCGTTCGCGTTCACCGGCGCGCTCGCGCACGCCCTTTTCGTCCACTTCCAAAAGTACGCCGCCTCACGTTCCGTAACCGTCTCCGCCTCGCGTTCCGTCGACGTCATCAAACTCACCGGCCACACCTCGCACGCCGCTTTCCACTCCTCCCGATCGCTCGGCGCTTCTTTCGGCACGCTCACGAACGCCACTTCCCGCACGACGTCCGCGTGTCGCTCCAGAACCGCCGTCCGCGTCGCCTCGCACCCGCGCGCGTCCTCCAGCGCGCTCGCCCCCCCTCCCATCGTCCGCGCCTTGAGCACGACGTCCGTGGTCCCTCCATCGCCTCCCGCGGACTTCCGCGCCCGCTTCACGTGCGCCAGTTCTTCCGGGAGCGGCGGGCACGTTTTGAGCGACGCGATCACGGTCGAGGTCGCGCGCGCCGGCACACCGAGCGCGACGACGCACTCCGCGCGCGCAAGCGCGTCGTCCCGCGCGCGCGCCGGGCATCGACGGACGAGCCTGGGCGTTCGCGTCGTCGTCGTCGTCGTCGTCGTCGTCGTCGTCGTCGTCGTCGTCGTCGTCGTCGTCGTCGTCGACGCGGGCGCCATCGCGCGCGTCGTCCTCGCGCGCGTCGTCGCTCGGTCGTCCTCGAGTCCCTCTACCCTGGAGTCATGACTCGACACGGGCCCACACCGAATGATGCCGCGGTCGTCGGTCGCGCGATCGTCCGCGCCGCACGCGCGCGCGCGAGCGAGCGCGCGGGACCGAGCGCGCGAGCGAGCGCGCGACCGAGCGCGCGAGCGAGCGCGGCGCGCGCGTGCGCGGCGACGGTGCGAACGCGTGGAGAGACGGGCGCGAACGGGTAGAGCGACGGACGCGCGCGTGGACCGAGCGCGCATCCGTGGACGTCGGTGGCGATGGGGGCGTGCCTGTCGCTCCCGGATCGGGCGGTGGAGCAGGGACGACACGCGGCGGAGGCCGTGGTCGCGGGACTGTCGACGTCGCTGGAGGCGAGCGCGGCGGCGGCGGCGAAGGCGACGCGGCGGGCGAAGCTGGCGAAGTACGCGCTCGTGAAGTGCGAGTTCGACGCGGAGACGGCGGAAAAGGCTCGGCGATTGGAAATTATTCGTGAGTTGCTGTATGAACAGCACGCGCTCTGGAAGTCGTGGGCGGCGTCCACGGTGGCGATGGATTACAGCGTCTTGATGCACTGGAGCAAGCACTGCCACGCGAACGACAACTGCGCCAAGCGTCTACGAACCGTGGCGTTACAGGTGCAAAATGCGTCGGCAGCGCATAAGGAGCACGTTGAGTACATCACTGGCCCCTTCTTCGATACCATCGACGAAGCGATCGATTCGATTGAGGAGACTTGGCACGTCTACGAGGCTTACGAAAAGGCGGAATATGCCTACCGGTACGCCATGATGACTAGCAGAGATGAAGAGAAAATTGTGAACAAGCGAGCTGAGATGGACAACGCCCTCAAAGAGGCGAAGAAAGCCATCGAGGATGGCAGCAAGAAGGTTGAACACAACATTCTCGTTCCGTTGTACCAGCGCGCCATTGGCGAACTCGACAAGTATGCGAAGAAATGTCAGGAAAAGCGTCACTCCAAGAATGAAGAGCAAGAGAAGGCCTTCGCCGCGACTTTCGAGCGCGCCAACTCCGTCGCGTACTCAAAGATGAAGAAGCGCACGTACACTGCTCAAGAAGTGGCGATACTCGCAGCAAAGACGGTCAGCGGAGCTGGCGCCGATCTTCCGGGAGCTTTCACGACGATGAACAACGCCACGGACGAAATGAAGCGCCACGCGATCTCGCTCACGCTTAGCTTACAAGACTTCCTTCCGTACATCAGCACTATTTTTGGGCCGAATCGCCCCAACGACTTTGCAGATGTTCTGATCAAGAAGGTGGATGGATACAAGGCTCTCAAGAAGGCGGCGGCGGAGTTTAACGACAAGATTGAGGCGCTCACCGGTGATATAGATGTCGAAGAATTCAAGGCATTGATTGAGAAGCTCCAGCAAGAGATGAATTGTGAATTTGAGCGCATATCTACTGACGCCGATCAGTACGTTAAATCTTTGAAGACCATCACTCAAGCAGAAAAAAATTTGGCGGCTGCCGAAACCACTTACAAGAAAGAAGCTCACAAGCACGTGATGGCGCCCGTCGAAGCAGTCGCACTCTCCAAGTTTAACACCGCGAAAGCCGCCTGGAACGCAGCGTTGAAGGAGGCGCGAGACGCGGTCTTTATTGCGACCGAGAGATCCGAGGCGGAATTTCAGGCATACGCTGAGCGTTTCAATAATCTCTTCATGAACAAGGACTGTATCTTTGCTACGTCCATCCTCGGCGTCGTCGAAAAAGTGTGTGCTGTGGTGACCGATGCCCAGAAAAAGGCTAGCACCGTACAACGACGCGTCATCAGCGATCAGGCCGAAGATCCCGACCCAGTCGAAGTCATCGAGACTGAAAAGACAGTCGACTTCGTCGAAGCTGAGGCGTCTGAGCAAGAGCGTCTTGTGGCGGAAAACGAGACTGCAGAAGCTCTCAGGAAGAAGGAGGAGGCCGAATATAAAGCCAAAGAGGCCGAAGAAGCTGCGGAAAAGGCTCGCATCGCGGTGGAAAAGGAAAAGAACGAGAAGAAGAAGGAAGAGCTTGCTCGAAAGGCGCAAGTGGAGGCTGCAAAGGCTGAAGCTGAACGCAAGGCCAAGGAAGAAGCCGATGCGCTAGCGGCGCACGCCGCCGCAGTCTTGGCCGAAAAGGAAGAAAACGCCAAAAAGGCGCAAGAAAAGGTCATCGCCGAGCTCGAGCGTCAAACTTCCGAGGCGGATAAGGTTCTTGAAAGTGAGTCCAAAAAGCGAGTGAGGGTCATGGATGCTCTCGAGTTGAACCGAGAAAAATCTCTGAAAGAATGCTCTGTCGCGAGGGCTTCATTCAAAGCTAAACGCGCCGAAGATTTTGAACAGTTTGCGGAAGATATCGTTCAAATGAAGGCGAAGCAAGTCCAAGAAGAGATGGCAGCGCCTGAAACGGCCTAATACGTCCGCACGCACGCACTAAGTTATGTATTTCGCAAATTCCAAATTCACAAATTGTCTAGAGCGTGACAACATTTCGCATCGCGGTTGCGACTTCCGTATCTCATCATCGCTTGCGTGGCGTGCTGGCAGCCCGTTTGAGCTCCGCTTTAAGCTCAGATTTCGACAACGGTTTTCTCGCAACCGTCAAGTACATGGTCGTGTATGTGCCCGTCTTGCCCCCGGCGACGAGCGCATCTGCACCCTTCTTCAAGAACGTGCTCACGTTGACGCTTCCCTTGGGTGCGATACCCAGTTTCTCGAGAGCGAGGACGAAGTAGTGGGTGATGTTGCGACCCCAAGATGTGGTTTTGAAGGACCAGAAATCGCGGAACGGCGACCAGCGTCGGTACGGATCGATGGGCTCGTACCAAGCAATGTCAGCCGTCTTCACCAAGTCCTCTTCCTCGATAATTTCAAATCCAGCCTTCTCCAGCGCGTCCAACACCTCATGCGTCGTTCTAGCCGTCGGTAATCCGTTGCCGAGCAAGATGTCCTGTCGGATCGCCCGATGCTCCGGGTTCTTCTCGTCGTACTCATCCGTCAGGCACCACTCGTACGAGGCGAACACTCCGCCCGGCTTGAGCACGCGGAAAATCTCAGAGTAGCACCCCACCGCGTCCGGGGCGTGACAAGTGGCCTCAATCTGATACACCCCGTCGAATGAGTTATCGTCACACGGAATGTTCATGAAATCCGCCTTGATGAACCCGCAGTGATCGTGTCTTCCGGTTCGTCGATTCAGCGTCTCCCCTCGCGCGATCTGAAACGCGTTATTATTCAACCCCGTCACCGCCGCACCGGTGAACGCCGAGATCTCTCTCAGAGGTCCACCGACCCCGCAGCCGACGTCCAGCACGCGATCGCCCTTCTTCACGCCGAGCTTGCTCGCCAAGTAATGCTCGTGCCTCGCGATCGACTCGCGCAGCGTCTCCCACCTGTACCGATGGGCGAAGTGAAACGACTCCCCCCATCCGTACTCGTAAAACGACGTCGCGAGGTCGTAGTACTTGTTCACCACGTCCGCGTAGTTCCCCGTGCGCTTGGAGTCATCCTCCTCGGCGAAGTACTCCTCGTAATCTTTCGTCGCCTTTTCGCTCTCGTCTCGGCCGACGTTCCCGCCGAGGTGCCGCACTTGGGCCAGGCCCGATGCCGCGCTCGCCATTCGGTCGCGCGCGTCGAGGTGTGCGGCGTCGTTCGCGCGCGCGGCGTGCGATCGCATCGCGTTCGGGTGAAATTGTCAAGATACCGCGCGCGAACGACGCCGCACACGCGCGCGCGCGTGGACGCGATGCCGGCGCTCGGTGCCGTGCGAGGCGTGCACGAGGCGTCGACGCTCGGACTCGTCACGAGCGACGCGGGGAGGACGAGGGAGCGTCGGAAGGGGACGGATTGCGTGATCGTCGTCGACGTCCAGAATGACTTCGTGCCGCCGAACGGCGCGCTCGCGGTCCCGGGAGGGGACGAGATCGTGGAGTCGTGCGCGCGATGCGTAGATGCGTTCGAGCGCGTGATCTTGTCGCAGGATTATCACCCGAGTGGACACGCGAGTTTCGCGAGCGCGCACGAGGGGGCGAAGCCGTACGACGTGACGGAATTGAGTTACGGGCAGCAGACGCTGTGGCCGGATCACTGCGTCATGGGCACCGAGGGGTGCGAGTTTCACAAAAGTCTTCCGATTCCATCGAGGTCGATGGTGGTGCGAAAGGGGTTCGATCGGGAGGTGGATTCGTACAGCGCGTTTTTTGAAAACGATAGAAAGACGGAAACCGGTTTGCGCGCGTACCTCGAAAGCGAGGGCGTCGAGCGCGTGTTCGTGATCGGGTTGGCGTACGACTTTTGCGTGAAATACACTGCGCTAGACGCGAAGCGGTTGGGGTACGAGGTGTACGTCGTTCGGGATTGTTGCCGCGGCGTCGGTTTGCCGGGCTCGATGGAGTCGGCTGAGGAGGAGTTGGCAGAGGCAGATGTGCGGCTGATCGAGAGCATGCGCGATGCGCCGCCGTGATTTCAACGTGAACGATAGAGCCGCGATAACACGTTTCGGCTTCGTGCATCTCGTGCGCGACGTGTAGTATACAATTAGACAAGTTTCGTCGGAGAGCTTCTCCGCGCCGTCGCACGCCGCGCGCCGCGTCGACCCTCACGCCGCGTCACTGTTTCGCGCGCGCACACGTCAACTTTCGCGCGCGCACGTCACGCATCATGCCATCCACGGTTCGTCCTCGCTCGCGCGCGCCCAAAGCTCGTTCGCGTCGTCGACGACGACGCTCTCGCGCAAGACTTTGCCCATCATCACCACCGCTCTGGACTGACCAACAGCGCGTCGACGTCTTCAACGCAGGCGAACGTTCGACGCGCGCAAAAGACCGAGCGCGAGCTCACGGCGGCGACGGAAAAGGCGGAGCGCGAGAAGAAGCAGGCCGAGGACGCGCACTGGGCCGCGGCTGGGGATGGGAAGAAGAGTAAGGCGGCGCAGCGGGCGGATGCGGACGCCGCGGCGGCGGACGCGAAAGCGGCGGCGAAGGAAGAGGCGCGTCGACAAGCCGCGGCCGAGGAGGCGCAGTGGGGCACCAAACGCGACGGGAAGAAGAAAGTCACGCAGTTCGATCTCATGAAGGGGCAGGAGATGGACGCTAAGGCGCGTCTCCGAGCAAAGTTTGCGGCGAAGAAAGTCGAGGCAAAGATTCAAGACGAGGACGAGACGGACGCCATCGTGATGCGAGAGAACGAAAATAGAAAACAAGACGTCGGCGTCGCCAGCGGCATGGACGCCGCGCTCGAGGCGCTCACAATCGGCGAGCGCTCGGCCTCACCCGCGCCTCTGAGCGGCAAGGCGGCGTACGCCGCGTTTGAAGCAGAAAAGCTCCCAGAGTTGAAGCTCGAAAAGCCCGGCTTGCGCAAGCAGCAATACGCCGACCTCCTGA
The DNA here is from genome assembly GCF_000214015.3 of Ostreococcus tauri. Taxonomy (NCBI): domain Eukaryota; kingdom Viridiplantae; phylum Chlorophyta; class Mamiellophyceae; order Mamiellales; family Bathycoccaceae; genus Ostreococcus; species Ostreococcus tauri. The sequence continues at coordinate 631,309 of NC_014428.2, read as the reverse complement.
GCAAGCTCTGGGATCGCTCGCCCCAGAATCCACGAAACCAACTCAAGCAGTGATTATTATATTAATACCCGCGTCCGCGCGCGCGATCGCGTGAAGTCAGGTTCGTTTAAATCCGTCCCGCTCACCGTCCCTTCGCCTTCGCCTTCCCATCCGTCGTCCGCCGTCCGTCGAAGTGCTTCCTTCGCGCCTCGCTCGCTCGCTCCGCGAACGTCTGCCAGAATCCAATCACCGCCCGCTCCCGCCGTCGCTCTCCGCTCTCCTTCGTCGTGAATCGATTCACCCGACCGTCCGGAAGCGTCTCATCCATCGACCGACTATCCGCGCTCGATCCGCGCCCATCCGTCTCCGTCGCCCGCGTCGTCGTCGCTCGACGCTCGACCGGGCGTCGACCATCTCTCCGCGTTCGCGCGCTCGCGCGCGCGCGCGCGGCGGTGCTCATCGCGCGCATCGCGCCCGAGCCTGCGGTGGACGCGATGACCGCCGCGTTCGTCACGCCCGCGCGCGCGACGATGCGCGCGGTGACCGCGCCCGCGGTGCGCGCGCGCGACGCGCGAAAGCGTCGCGCGTCGATCGCGCGCGAGGCGTCGGCGCGCGCGTCGCGGGAGACGGAGACGAATCCACCGAGATCGAAGACGGCGGCGTACGAGCAAGCGCACTTGGCGATCGTCAAGGGACTGGAGGGGACGATGAAGCGACGGGAGGGCGGGAGTACGAAACGAAAGAGCGGACGGACGAAGAAGACGACGCGGGCGCGCCTCGCGGTGGAGCTTCCGGTGAGCGATGGGAGCGATGAGGGGATGGTGGAGATGGCGGTCGGGACGCTGGGGGATTTGGCGAGCGACGCGACGTGCGTGTTCGGAAGCGCGAAGGCGTGCGCGATCGCGAGTGGGGACGAGGGGGTTAGGTTTGAGAGCGTGAGCGTGGATGATGCGTGGGGGGTGGTCGAGGCTGGCGCGCGGGAGGGCGTGGTGGCGTTGGTGGGGGTGCCGGCGGATCGCGTCGAGGCGGCTATGAAGAAGTGTAAAGCGGCGAGCGGACGGCCCGTCGTCGGAGTGAACGTGGAGTGGGCGCACGCCGGTGACGGTGGATTGGCGAACGCGATGGATAGACAACAGAAAGGGATCGATGATCAGCCGATGAGCGACGTCGAGGAGTTCACGCACTCGTTCGTCGTCGTGTACTCGTTCCTGCCGCTGAGCATTCAAGCCACGATGTTCGGCTCCACGCTCGAGGGCGCGGTGTTCAAGTGCGTGCGGGGCGGCGCCCCCGCGGGATCACCTTGGAGAATTCTAGTCAAGGAAAACGGTGAGTTTGAACAGGTTGGGGCGATGCAACGACGGCCGGAGCAGGCGGATCTCGAGTCCGCCCTGTACAACTCCATCGCCGCCAAGTCGCAGGTGAACCAAGTCGTCGGCAAAGCCTCCGGGTTCATGCGCGGTCTCTTCAACCGCGACAAGTAGATGTTTATGATTCATTCACGAATTTCATCGAAAAACATCCAGCGCCGTCGCCTGAGACACCCGAAGTCGCGCTCCATCGATGTCTAAAACGCCGCTCACTCGACTCGTCCGCTCGATGCGAGTCTTCTGAACACTAAAAGTCGTCTTCATTCTTTCGCTCCAACCCCGGCGCATATGTCGAACGCGGGCGCCAGCATGTACGGCAGCAGGCCGAGTGAGGACGCTGGTGCGTCAAGATCGCGCGCGTTCGTCTCCGTCGCCCTCGTCGATCGTGTGGTGACGAAATGCGTGGAGAATTCCCGAAGCGCTCGATGCGATGAGTCCATCTGGACGACGACTGACTTCGCACTCGCCCCTCACGCAGGACTGCTGACGAATGAGCGACGACGACGAGGGATCCCGCTCGCGCTGCAAGGAGCGATCGTGATGGCGTTCGGTTTAAGTATCGCGTACCTGATGTATAAGCTCACGACGGAGGACGACGACGAGTTGAAGGTGGTCCACGCGCGCGAAACAAGTGATTTCCCGTGAGTTGAAAGGAGCGAGATTCTCGTGCGTATCCTAGCGAAGTTGTATACAAGTGATAAGTTTTCGTTCTATCGTCTCTCTCGTCGTCTCGAGTGTTTCTTTTATTAGTCGTATCGAGTCAGATCGAACGTAAGCACCTTTGAGCACGCCTGAGAGACGTCTCGGGTGACACCAATGAGCGCGTCCGCCTTGTCGTAGAAGTAATCCTTCAATGAAATCACGATGGATTGCGTACCATTCTTTCCATTCTTGCCGTGCGAGCGCGCGGCCATAAACGCCGCGAGTTTCTCAACGTTCACCTTGTCCAGAGCGGCGTCGACTTCATCCAGAACAAAGAACGGCGCACTTCTGTACGAGTGAATGGAGAAAAGGAGCGCGATGGAGGCGATGGTTTTCTCACCACCGGAGAGCTGATCCATCTCACGGAAACGTTTCGTCGGTGGCATGGCGGTGAAGTTGACGCCGTGCAAGAAAGGGTTTTCGTTGTTCTCCAGGCTCAAATATGCCTGACCGCCGAGAGGGTGGCTTGAGCTACGCGTCAGTTCCTTGTAGAGCACGTCGATAGAATCAGCCATGTGCTGGAACGCCTCGAGGAAGATCGATCGACGAAGAGTTCGGACCTCCTCGAAGGCATCCGTCGCTTCCTTCACTCGATCCTTCGCAGCCTCTAATTCTAACGTTTGCAACCGTTCTTTTTCCTTGATTTGCTCGTATTGTTCAAGCGCCTTCATGTTCGGTTCAATCTTCTGAAGTTCCAGAGCATTTTGCTCGATCTCGATTCGCAGTTCATTTTCTTTGGCAGGACGTTGATCTTTGCCGATCGTCTTCAAATCGCTAGACAAGTTTGAATAGTCGAGCACGACGTTCGCATCCGTCGTGGATGGTTCGGCGTCAACTTCCATGGCGTCCTGGTCTCCACCGGCACCGAGCGCAAGCGCTCTTGGAAGCACGAGCTGTTCCATAGAGGCGCCGAGAACGATTTCGCGCCGGTTTTCGAGCTGAGCGACGATAGCGTTCTCGTGAGAAGAGATTTGCTTCTCAAGACGAGCCGTTTCCTCAAGCGCCTGCGCGCTATGAGTGCGAAGCACAGTGAGTTCACTCTCGAGCGCCTTAGCTTGAGCCTTGGCTTGTTGATGCTCGGTCGCCATTTCGGCGAGTTTTGCTTTCGTTTCATCTAGATCCTTTGCTGCGGTTGACACCGAAGTCTCAAGCTCAGCAAGTTCAGCTTGGTATCTCGCGATCATGCCTTCGTTGGTCTTAACTGGACCGGTGGTGTCACGACTCTTCTCATAGTTCAACTGCTCCCGCCATTTCGAGCGCTGTGATGAGAACTTGGCTTTCTCCTCGGCTTGCTTTTGTTTGCGCATCAGGTGCTCGTTCTCGTAGACGCGAATGTTCGCGATCTTGAGCTTCTTGACAAACGAGGCATAGATTTCATCCACAATGGCGTGGATTTTTTCATCAAGCGCCGCAACCTTGGCCGAACCCTCTTCACTCGCCTTCTTCGACTTCTCAAGAGAAGGATTGAGTTCCTCGAGAGATTTCACTATCACATCCTTGTCGCGCACCAACTTGTCAAGTTTACCCTTCAGCGCCTTCATGTCGGCTTGCAAGAACTGTGTGTCTTTTTCAATCGTCGTCTTCTCGGTGATGATTTGCTGCTCTTCCAACATCAAAGTAGTCAAGCTCTTCATCTTCGCCAGCTCGTCTTCTAATTTGACCTTTTCTTGCCGAGTACTCTCCACGTCGGCTCGACTAAATCGGTTCGCTTTCTCGGTCAGACCCGCAGACGAGCCACCGGTGAGACGACCGCTCTTGTCAACGAGAGTACCATCCAGTGAGACGCACTTGATTCGCTGCGCACCACCGAACGCCAGTTTTTTCGCCTCTGCATGCGAGTCGCACACAACAGTATCACCACACGCGAACAGAATCGCTCGCTCGCGAGATTTGTCGAATTGAAGAATGTCGACCACAAGTCGCGCGCTCCCTCCGAGGTGACGTAAACGCTCGTTGATGGCCTGTACCTTGATTTCCTTCAGAGGGATGAACTGCATGGATGGAATACGCTGCTCCTTCAGGTACTGGATACAGTTTTTTGCAGTTTTGGCGTCATCTACCACAACGGCGTCGGCCTCGCGACCAAGGACCGTGATGACGGCGAGCTCGTACTTCTTCTGGGAGACCTTGATGAGCTCGGTAAGTCGTCCGTGCACGCTGGGACCAAACAAGCGCTTCATGGAAGCTATCGCCTCCATTGACTTGGCTTCGCGCTCGTTTTGTTTGCGATCGGCCTTTGCTTCACGGAGTTTGGCGTTGAGCGCTTCGATCTTGCCCTTCAATAGCTCTTGACGACTGCGCACGGTTCGCTTCTCCTCGGCAACGTCCTTCAATTTCTTTTCAATCTTCTGGAGCTCGCCCATGTTCACCGTCTCAGTCTGATTCATCGTCGCCAAACGATCGGTCTCGCGCTCTTCTTGCTCTTCGAGGAAAGAAAGTCGAGACTGAAGCTCGGAAACCTTGCTCGATAGCCGAGTCACAGCCTCCTCATCCGTACTGAGCTGGGATACAAGTTGGTCGCGCTCCGTCTTCAACGTTACCGTGGCGGCACCGGCTTCCATTTTCTTCGTGTTGTACTCGGTAAGTTGCTCGGGCGTCAACTCAAATTTGGAATCCTGATTGAGGCGACGTTCTTGCTCCTGATCAAACAGAGCCTCGGCGTCATCGATTCTCGCCAAGTGTTGTTCCATGGTGGCTATCTCCTTTGCCTGTTCGCTCGCATCGCGCTTTGACTTGGCGAGCTTAGCCTGTCCCAGTTCGAGCTTTTTTCGTACACGTGTTTGCTCTTCCTTAATCTGATTCAGACGAGGCGCATGCGTAGAGATCTTTTTGTTCATGGTTTCGATCTTACGAGCCAACGTCATGTGCAACTTGTCCTTTTCCATTTTTTCCTTCTTCTTCGTATCGTATTGTGTGGTGGATGCCGCAGTCGCCGCGACGTGCTCGTCACGAACCTCGCGAGTGTTCTTGATTGAGTCGCGTACACGTTCAATGTCAGCATCGATGTGGTATAGTTTGAAGAGCGTGGCTTCGACCCTCATCTGCTTGTGTCGTTCCAATAGCGCCAAGTGCTTCTCCGCCTCTTCCTTCTGTTCCTTCATCTGCTTCCTTTGCGTCATCAGCGCCTTCTTCTTCGTGAAGCTAGTATGAGCCTCGTCCTCAGTTCGTGACTTCGCCTCTTCGCACATTGAGTACTTTTCCGCCAACTCATCCGAGCCAGAAATTTGTTCGATGAGCATCGTCAACTCCTTCGGCGTCTTTTGCGCCACCGCCTCGATATCCCCTTGGTAAACGAGAAAGTTCCTTGCCTTGACCAGAATACCGTAGGACTTCAATCGATCGTTGTAATTATCCACCGTCATGCGCTCGCCATCGATCTGGTAGTGCGTCGCGCCGCTCTGTTCGATGACTCTCGAAAAGTCCACCTCCGGCTCGCCCTCTGGCTCGTACGTCAGCGTCACCCGCGCGCTCCTGCGGTTCTCGCTCGCGTCCGCCAGATCAACCGTATATATCAAATCCTTAAACGTCGTCCCTCGCAGCTGTGCGCTTCGCACCCCGAGCACGAACGAGATCGCGTCCATGAGATTCGACTTGCCGCTGCCGTTTGGTCCAATAACGCTCGTAAACGTCTTGAACGGCCCGATCACGTGCTGTCCTTTGTACGACTTAAAGTTCTCCACCTCGATACGCGAGATTCGTCCTCGCGCCGCCGTTACGCGGTGCCGCGCCGCCGGGACGTCCATCGCTCCCGTCGTCGTCGAGCGCTGACGTTTGAATCCAGAAATTCAAAAAAAATCCCCTTCCACCGCGGGTTCTCTCTCCGTCGTCTCCGCGCCAGCCGCGCACCGATCGCTCGAGTCACCGCCGCGCGCGCGCGAACCCGTCGTGACGCGTCCGTCGATCTATCGCGTCGCGCGTCGATCTATCGCGCGTCGCGCACCGCGGTCGGGCGCGCGCGCGGGCTGTCCTCCGGCTGTCCATTTCACGACGAGTCACGACTCGCCATGTACGTACGGACGAGTCACGTCCCATCACATTCGAGACTCCAAAAGCGAGCCACCGACCGCGCGCGTCGCGTCGCGTCGCGTCGACGCGGCTCGCGCGCGCGACGCTCGGGCGCGATGCGTCGCGCCGCGTCGCCCCGCGCGCGAAATCGTCGACTCGCCCACGCGCGCTGGACGCTCGACGCCCATGGGTACTTCACCGTGGACGCGATGCGACGCCGCGCGCCGGCGCTGTTCGAACAGTTGGTGGGCGTTCGAGCGCGCGTGGAGGACGACGAGGCGGACGCGAGCGGTGACGACGACGACGACGACGACGCGGGGACGATGGCGGAGCGGATACTGAATCGCGAGCGCAATCGCGAGCGTCGGGCGCGGGCGAGGACGATGGAGGGCGACGCGGACGGAGCGGGCGGCGGCGGCGAGCGGTTCGGGAGCGCGTTCGCGTCGTCGAGCGCGACGCGCGCGCTCGAGCGAGAGAACGCGGGTAGAAAGATGAGCGATGAGGCGTGGCGCAGGGCGATGTTCGCGGGGTGGGGACGGGTGCGGGAGGACGATGACGAGGCGCCGGTCGAGCGGGTGGCAGAGCGCGGTGAGGAGAGCGCGCGGGCGGAGGTGCCAACGTTCATCGTCGATGTCGACGAGTACGGGTCCAATCGAGGAGATTCAACGGCGTTCATCTCACAGAGCGAGTACGTCGCTCGCGTCGCCGAGTTTGAGCGCGTCATGCGCGAGCGCTTTCTCGACGGCTTGGATGAAAACTTTGACTACGCACGCGTCGACAACGATCCGGCGCAGGACGCGCACTGGCGTCGAGAGATGGACCAAGACGTCGAAGATGCGTATTTCGACGCCGACTGAGCGCGAGCTTCACGATACCGCGGTGTAATGTAACTCTTAAACGTGTTGTTGCGTCGCGCCTCGCCAGACTTCTCGCTGCGTCCCAGTCAAAACCGCACTCGGAGTCCGTCCGTCTCCACTGGTCACGCGCTTCCGCCGTGATGTCCGCGGACAAGAATGAACGCGAGCTCACGGCGCTCGCGCGCGAGCCTGGCAACAAAACGTGCTTCTTATGTGTCGGTCCGGGGTCGCTGGTGAGTAAACTTTGAGCTGCTCGAATCCCGCGCGATCTTCGTCTCATGCGCTTCACTCAACGCACTTCGTTCGATACTCGCCGGGAATCGTTACAGCCACACATTTCTGTTCGAACACACGCGCGTTTTCGGCGCGATCGTTGAAGAGGGAACGATTCGAGCGAAGGAAATGGAGATTGACAGATTACGCGTTTTGCTTGCTCGCAGGCGCCACGGTCGGTGTGCGTCTCGCTCGGCATCTTTGTGTGCACTCGGTGCTCGGGGATCATGCGAGACTTTAGCTTTAGGATTAAGAGCATCAGCGCGTCGACGTTCAAGGGAGACGAGGTGGAGGCGCTGCGAAGAAGTGGTAACGAAGCAGCGAGACGACTGTACTTGGCTCGGTGGTCCGCCGATAAGAGATCGATGCCGCAGTGTGGGGACGTGGTGAATGGTAAGGCTTGGATCAGGGAAGTTCTAGTGGATAAGCGGTGGTACGACGCGGAGGGCGCGACGCAGGCCCAGGCGACGCAGGCAACTCCCGCACCCAAGCCAGCGACTACGCAGGTACCAGACTTGTTTGGAGGTTTGTTCAATTCGCCGCCACCCGCGCAGAACGCGCCGGCGGCGCAGCAATCGCAGCAGCAGCAATCGGAGGGTGGTACAAGTTGGGATTCGTTCGCGGCCGCTTTTGATGCGGGGGCGCACACAGCGTCGCAAGCGCACGCAAGCGTTGCAACATTTGCGCCACCGCCGTCTGTTGCGCAGCAGTCTTACGTGCGATCGGCGCCAAGTCAGCCCGCGCCTACGCCGCAACAGCAACAGCAACCGATGCAGTCTCAACAATCGGACCTGTTCGGAGGATTGACTGTGGAAACGCCGGTACAGACACAAGCAGCGGAGTCAGTGTCAACTCCGGCTCCTGTGGCTCGCACAGCTTTGGAAGAAGACTTTTGGACAGTCAAACCGCAAGTTCCGCCGCAACAACCCCAGGCTAGCTTTCCTGGGATGCCTGAGGTTCCACCACAAATGCACAGCATGATGATTCAGGCGCCTGGTATGCAAATACCTGCTATGCCGCCGCCGCAAGGTATGCAAATGCCTGCTATGCCGCTGCCGCAAGGCATGCAAATGCCTGGTATGCAAATGCCTGGTATACAAATGCCTGGTGTGCAAATGCCCGGCATGCTCTCGCAGCAGAGCATGCCGCCACAGGGCATGAAGATGCCGGGCGCGCCGCCGCAGGGAATACTGCCGCAAGGTATGCAGATGCCAGGCATGCAAATTCCCGGAACGCAGTCGCAAGCCGCAGCGGCTCAGGCGGTGCACATGCCTGGTATGCAAATGCCAGGGCTGCCAGCGAATCCTCTTCAGCCTCCTAGCGCGTGGCAAGCGGCTCAGCAAGCACCACCCGAACCAGTGTCTGCTCAACCTGAAGAACAGGACCCGTTCGCTTCGTTTGGTGCGGTGACCGGGATCAAACCAAAGATCGAGCAAGCCGTGGCTCCTAGCGCACCGGTGTCTATACAGCCGAGTAGTGCGGACCTATTTGGATCGATGTCCACGCGAGAAACTCCAGAGGTGGCTGTCAAGGCTCCGTCGGTAGCTCAATCAATACCCGCTGCACCAGACCAGGTCACCCTGCAGCCGGAGCCGACGCCAGTAAATCTCGGCCCGATGGTGTTCCCCATCCCGGCTTCGCAGCCACAGACGAGTGCGATCGATGCGCACCAGGCGATGATGTTTGACGATATGAAAACGCAGACGAGCGGTGAGTTCTCGTTTGCGCCCGTAGATTCTCCGCAGCCAAGCTTTTCGATGCCATCTCCGGCGCAACCGCAGCAGCCGACGACGTCGGCGCAGCCCACGGCTGCTGCGTCGCAATATAGCGCTGACAACCCGTTCGCTTTCATTTAGCCGCGACGTCACTAGTTAGACAAGACTGTTGCAATTCAAAGCGTTTGAAGAAATAAAGATGTGCACGATTACATCAGAATGGTCTTTTAAATGTTCAGCGTCTTTTCATACGCTTCTATGGATTTAAACAACTCGGAGAAGTTACCTTTGCCGAAACCACCGCAACCTGCCACTTGTTCCAACTCGTCGGTATCAGCTTTCTTGCGCATGCACCCCACGCGCTGAATAATTTCTAAAAATAATGTTGGACGGTCGCCCACCGGTTTGGTGAAGACTTGAATCAACACGCCTTGATCGTCCTTATCGACGAGCAATCCAAGCTCTTCTACGAGCGCGTATTGTTCATCAGTTAAAGCGTCGCCGATTTTCTCCTTCAAATGCTTGTAGTAATCATCACTAGCGGGCGCTTGGAAATCAAAACCGCCGTGCATGTGTGAGTACTTGCGCATTTCCCGCACTGTGGTGAAGATGTCGTCCGTCTTCAACGCCAAATGTTGCAGTCCCGGACCGTTGTTTTGCTCCAGATATGTTTGAATTTGGCTCTTTCGTTTCGTGCCAAAAGTGGGTTCGTTCACCGGCAACAGGACGTATTCGTTATTATTTGCGAGCACCATGCTGTTCAGCCCGCTGTCGATGGTGCCGATGTCCTCCGCCGTGAACTCGGCAAACTCGTGGAAACCGGTGATCTTCATGATGTAATCCACCGTTTCGAGCAAGTTGTGCACATTCCCAACCGCGTGATCGAGTCTCCTAAGGCCGTACGAAACGCTGGGTACATCCCTGGTCGCCTCGTAGTTGCACAAGAAATCGCCGTCGAAACCATCCGCGCGACTGACGAATCGTAAAACGACGTCACCGTAGAGCTCGACTTCTGAGATGATCTGCGTGCCCATGACGCACCCATCATGTTTCTCGTGCCGCATCTCCGTCGGCTCGAGTACGCCTCTCGCGCCCCGTTTCATCGCCTCCTCGTATGCCGCGCGCGCGTCTCCCACGCGCAGACCCACCGCGCGCGCCGCCAACCCGTGTCGCTCAAAAAATCGCATCATCGCCCCTCGCTCGTTCCCAGGGTGCGGTACGTTCACGCTTGATCCTCCACACCCTACCGCTCTCTCGTCGTCCCCGTACGGCGCCGTGAAGACGAAGGTCAAATCGTGCGACTTCATCGCGTACGACGCGTAGATCCCGTTCCCCGTGCTCGCGTCGCTCTTCGCCCGCAAGCTCATCCCGAGCCCCACACCAAATCTCGACGCCGCATTCGTCGCGTCCCCGCACCAAAACTCCACGTGATCGAACCCCACGCACTCGAACGCGTCGCTCAAAGGATTACACCGCACAAAGTTCGCGTGCCCCACCAGCTTTCGCCCGCTCGCCGACGTCGTCATCGCCGCCGCCGCCGCCGCGCGCGCGCGCGTTCGGTCGCCGTCGTCGCGTCGTCCACGCGTCGCGCGCGCGTCCGCGTCGAGAGCGTCGGTGCGCGTCGCGCGCTGCCGTCATTGACCGACGCGTCACCCATGCCGCGCGCTCGACCGTCGACCGCCCGAGCCGAGGTCCCGGTGGACGCCCGCGTCGCGCTCGAGCGCTTCGCCGAGTCCGCGGAGGAGATCGAGCGCGCGCTCGCGCCGTTGCTCGAGGCGGAAGCGAGCGCGGTGCGGCGGCGGCTGCGTCCGCTCGAGCGCGCGGAGACGCACCTGTCGATCGCGCGCGCGATCGCGACGCTGTTCGAGATGTACCTGCGAACGCTGGGCGTTGATCCCTCGAAACACGCGGTGCGGAAGGAGCTGGAGCGGGTGGAGACGTACGAGGGGAAGATCGAGGAGACGCGGCGACGCGTGGGCGACGGGAGCAGAGGGGCGAGCGCGGGTGAGCGGAACGCGGCGCCGAGCGTGGAAGACGCGGCGAAAGCGATGGAGAGAGGCGAGGGCGAACCTGGAGATTTATTGAGGGCGGCGCTGGCGGAGAAGAAGGGGGACGATGGCGATGGCGACGACGCGGGCGGCGGGAAACGCGCCGCGCGCGGAGCCGCGGCGAAGACGTCGGCCAAGCGAAAGAAGTGAGCGACGGATTCGTGTGATTATAGATTTGAAAATTTTGTGGTGTACATACAACTCGTCTGACTGTACCGATACAGCGGCTGCTGCGAGGCGTGAAGAAAACATGTGTGCATAGCTTGGCTTCGTGAGCTCGGAGTCTCCTTTCTGAAATCTCGAGCGCGAAATATATGCTAGCCCGAGCGATCTTCACATCGCTCGCACGAAACAAAAAAAAACAAAAGAGAAAAAAAGAACCAAAAATTGATCGTACTCGTACAACCGTCTCGACGGATGTGCATCCCTCGAGAGGCTCCGGTCGTATACAGCGGCGGCTAATACTTTTAAGCGGCTGCGGGCGCTTGTCTCGGCCAAATCCTCGTTCTTCGTCGCTTACTGACGTGCATATCGACGACCGTCGGACACGTATTACTTATGATTTGAACCGATGCGGCGATTCTCCCCACGCTAAGCTCTCGACTATGCTCCACAAATCCCACAGCGGTGCTCAGCGCATCAAAACGAGGACTGGAAGGCGGTTCGGCGGCATCCACCCTTATGGTCACGTGTTCCGTCTCGGAATGTTCACTGTGACTGGTGCGACATTCGCGCTGCAAACTCTTAGCCCTCGGCTTTGAAGCCTTCCTCGGGGAATTTGGCGCCGAGGCCTCGTTACTCTTCACTTTCATCTTGTGAAGTAACTCGAGCAGTTCCCGCTGCGTCAACGACTGAAGCATGGGGATCTCATCCTTGTAATCGTTGATGTCCATGTTCGTGCAGATCGCTCCGCCCTCAACTGATGCTTTGAATATCGCTGCGCGATCGTACGCTCTGGCCGCTTCCTCTTCGCTGAAAAAGAACCCGAGATGTAGTTGCTTTCTCTGCACGTTGATTTGCGCGTGGAACTTCCCTGTCTGCCTCAGCAAGGAAACGCCTCGGTAGGCCGACGTCCTAGAGTCGTGTCGCCGCGCGGTCGCCTTAACATTTGTCACCCTTTCGTTCACGGGTTTGGGCTCGATCGAGCGCAGCGTGAGGTTATCGCCCTCCGAGCTCCGCTCCGAGTCCGTCTCGCTCGACTCCGTCCGCGACTTCAACCCCGAACGCTCTCGTCTCATCCGCGAGCGCTCAATCCACTGCGCCCCCTCCATCCCTGTTCCCGGCGTCCCCACGGTCTCACTCTCACTCGGACTCGCCCCGTTTCCGAACGTACCCATCGCCGCGTCCTCCGCCCGCGGCGCGCGCCGCGCGGTTTGGATTCTCGGGACCCCAATCGGTAACTCCTCCACCTTCATCGCCCCTCGGTGCGTCCACGCGCGCGCACCGATCGCCCCACGCCCCCGTCGCGCGCGCGCACGACCCCACACCCGTCCACGCCCTCGACGCCGACGTCGCGCCGTCGCGAGAGAGCGAATCGACCGAGCAATCCACGTCCACCGAGCCCCAACCGCCTCGCGATTCAACACTTCGCGGGAATCAGCGCGCGCGCCGACGCGCTCGACCGCGGCGCGCCCCCCGAGCGGGCGCGAGGGACGATGAACGCGCGCTCGAACGCGCGTTGACGGTCGACGGGACGTCGCGCGGGCGAGCGACGCGGAGGACGCGACGGAAGTGGCGGGCGCGCGCGCTGACGCGGACGGTTGGGGTGTGTACGGGAAAATATGGTGTTTGGTTTGTCGCGTGCGACCGTTTCGATGGCGCCCGTCCACGGCAGCGCTGGGGGATCGACGGCGGCGACGGCGCGCGCGGAAGGGGCCGGGGCGACCGCGGTGCGGGGCGACGACGCGAAGTGCGTTACACAACGATCGGCGCGCGCGTGGTTGGGTGAGATGGGACGCGCGTTAGCACCACGGGAGCGAGCAGCGCCCGTCGCTCGGCGGCGGGCCGATGACGAACACGAACACGAACAGGAGCGACGCGACGGCGATGAGACCTACAGCGGTCGTCTTCTGTGACGTCGCGACGTTCAGGACGCGATCCTCGTCGTCGTAGATTTGCCGCTTGGCCTCGGCGTCCGGGGCGCGTCTGCGCGACGCGGTTTCGGCGTCAGTCCCCTCGCGTCGATCGCTCGATCGCGCGCGAATACCGCGTCGACGCCTCGCGATCGCGCGCGCGCACCTTTTATTCGACGATTTAAACTCCACGTAATCGTTCGGCATCTTCGCGTCGTCGCCGACGAACTCCTTCTTGAATGTCTTCCACGCCCCGTCCCAATCCATCCCTGGCTTCTCTCCGTCTCGGCCGTCGCCGCCGTCGCCGTCACCGGGTCCACCCGCCGCGCGCGCGACCGAAAATCGTCCGCGCCCGCCCGCGCGGCGGCGAACGCGCGCCCGCGCGCCCGCGCGCCCGCGCGTCGACGTCGACGTCGACGTCGCGGATAACGCACGATGCATCGCTCGCCCCGCTCTCGACGACCGTCGCCCCGAGCGCGATCGCACCCCCCGCGCGCGCGCGACGTCGTATCCACCGCGTCGTCGCGCGCGCGCGTCGGTACCGACCGAGCGCGTCGGTGCGTGACGCATCGCGCGCGTCGGTGCTCGAGCGTGAAAACTCGGCGCGCGCGCTCGAGCATCCATGCGCGCGTCGCTCGCGCGCGACGCGCCGTCCGCGGCGGCGGTGCGATCGACGACGTCGAACCTGTGCGCGCGATTCGCCGAGGTCAACGCCGAGCTCGCGCGGGCGAACGGAAAGGTGCGTCATCGCGTGGTCCGAGAGGAATCGAGGCACTCGTCGTCGACCGTCGTCGAAGACGCTGGACGCACGACGCGGCGGCGATGGTGGACGCGTCGGGGGGGCGTGGGAGAGAGATGTGTGTCGTGCGAGGACTGACGAGAGATGGCGCGCGCTCGTCGCCGGTGACGGCGATGAGACGCGACGTCGCGCGCAGTTGAGACGGGACGCGCGCGAGGCGGAGGCGCGATCGAGGAGGTTGGAATCGGAGGTGACGGCGATGCGAACGGCGCTCGGAATCGTGCGGAAGACGGTAGAGGAGGAAAAGTTGAGGTGGATGCGTGAGCTCGGGAGAGCGCGGGACGAGGCGACGGAGTTGAGGATCGAATTGGCGCGCGCGCGGGCGATGCGCGATGAATCGACGAGCGAAGAGGATTCGCGCGGAACAGTGGTGGACGACGAGCGTGAAGAGAGCGAAGACAGTGATCTCGAACAGGCGGCGGAGACGTTGAGAGAGCTCGCGGTAACCCTGAGCGAGGCCGCGAGCGAGCTAAGAGTGGTAGAAACGAAGACGCCGAAACGTGACGCATCGAGACCAATCCAATCGATGAAGATGAACGTTTCACCACTGGCGGGTGAGACGGCTCGTCGCGCGCTACGGTTGAGACACGCCATGAAAGCGGTAAATTATGCTGAGCCGAGCCTCAAGGTGAAGATGCGGCGTCCGGTCGACGACGGCGAGGTCTCGTTTGAAGGAATCACAGTGAAGCGCAAGCCGCCGCGACAAACGCCGCCCGCCTCTCCGGAGCGATCGGAGGTCTCAGTCAACTCTCTCGACGCGATGCGTCTCAGTCCATCGCCGAGCTCAAAATCACCGAGCGAGATCATATCCCTCGTCCCATCGTTACAACCGACGTCGATGTCTTTATGCTCAAAGACTGCTCCGTCGCCGCCCTTTGAATCTCGACCGAGACGCCGGAGCGCCGTAGGTATCTCCTACGCAGAACCCGATCTCGTGCACAAGATGCGCCGTCCGTGATCTCCGATACGCTCGAATGTATATAATATCGTCATTTCGCCTCGCGCACCGCTCGTTACGTCCCCGTCGTCGCCCTGTCCTGAGGACAGCGTGCTCGGCTATGATTTCAAACAACACTCCATCGCTCGCGTCGCCTCTACCGATGTCCGCGTGCGCGCTCGTTCTCACGATTGCCCTGTCGGTGATCGTGCGCGCGAGCGCCGCCCCGCTCACCGCGATCGGGGAGGGAATGCGCGCCCCCGGAGCGCGGCGCGTGGCGTTTTCCAACGGCGCGCCCGCGGCTCGCGCATCGTCGCTCGCGTACGTCGCGAGCGGCGACGTCTTGCGCTCGATCGCGCTCGGCGCCGCGCCCGAGCTGAATACGATAGCGGACGTCTCCGATGTCGGGCCGTGCGAGAGCGTGTTCGCGTACGAGAGCGGGAAGCGTGGGCTAGGAGACGACGCTCGGACGCGATTGGCGGTGACGTGCGCGCGAGCGAACGCGTTCTTGATCTACGCCGTGCGCGCAGACGGAAAGAGCGCGGAGCGATTGTTTGCGTTGACCGGAGTTAACCGAATCGCGCGACCGAGGGACGTTGTCGTGGTGAACGATACGCTGGCGTTCGTGGCGAGCGGAACGCACGCGCGGGTGGTGGCGCTCAAGTTGGATCCGAGCGAGAAGGCGGAGCCGAGTCTTTTGGCGTCGACGTTTCAGCTCAGCGGCGCAGACGCTTTGGAGTTAGGGCCGTCATCGAGGCAGACTATTAGAGTGCTCAGTGGGGGAGTTCGTAGGGTGACGACGTTGAAGTACACCCCGGCGGGAACGCTGCAGCTCGTCGGGAGCGTGAAGGACAGTCGGTTGCAGGGGACGAGCGGATCGTGCGTGGGCGTCGGGAGCAGCGAGCGGACGTTCACCTACATCGTCTCACCGGTATACGGTGGGACGTTCGCAATATTCAACAGCACACAGTACGGGGCACCAGAGTATTTGAGTGGGATTCACGCCGATGGGAAGAATTTGGGATTCGCCGAGTCGCCGGGAATCTATGAGGAGTTGCGAGACGCTAAAGACGTGAGCGTGCACGAGAACGACGCGTATATCAGCGCGAAGTCCATCGGTGCCATCCTCGTCGTCGACATCACCAACCCGAGCGAGCCGGTGATGCGCGAAAAGCTCCAATCCGCAAGCCTCGTGGGCGTCGACCGCATCGTTGTCTCGCCAAACGGCGCCTTCGTCGTCGCCGTCGTCAACGCCACCTCCGACGACGGCGCTTCCGTGGTCATCGCCACCTCCGACGACGCCGTCATAGATAAAATCCCCAAGAGACGTAAATTGTTCCAACTCTAGACCAGCACCGCTCGATCCTTGTAGTAGCCGACGACCGCGCGTCCACCCGGCGTCGCTCCGTCACCTCCAACCCTCAGCAACAGCGCTCCTCACACGACCGCGCGCGCGCTCTCACGACGCCCGCCATGTCGCGCACCCTCGTCGATGGCATCGTCGCCTCATCTTCGCTCATCCACCGTCGTCCGAACCGCGCTCACACCGGGCGTCGATCGCGAAAGCCTTCGAGCGTCCGAGCTCGAGCCGCCGCCGATGAATCGCAAGCGACGGGCGTTCCGGGACAAAGCTCGCTCGGACGATCGCATTCCTACCCCGACGACGGCGATGATGGGTACGTGATGGTTCATAGCTCTCGATACAGCCCGATGAGACGAACAAGAAGACGGTAGTGGACGCGCGAGGGAGGATTCGAAATTGTCGAAGCGCGTCGCGGAGCGACTGACGAAGACGTTGACGCCGGCGCAGGTTCGACGCGTTGGAGCCGTACAGGACGTACTTTCCATCGAGTTACGAGTATGATGTTAAGATGCGCGCGGTGGCACCGGCGAGGTACCGGGTGACGCTGCCGAAGGGGTACGACGGGAAGCGAGGGAAGCCGTACCCGGCGGTGGTGTGCGTCCCGGGCGACACTGGGTTCGGGCCAAGGGAAGGGAAGGTGTCCATGACCACGGGCGCGACGAAGAAAAAATGGCATGATAAAAACGAAGCGATTATCGTGGAGTGCGCGTTTAACTCGCCGACGTGGCTGAACGACTCGGCGTCGGTGAATCACGAGAGTTATTTTCTTCGTGTGATGCTTCCGCACTTTTTGGCGTCGCACAACGTGGGTAAGTTGGCTTTGCTCGGGTACGGCACGGGTGCGCTAGGGGTGCTAAGCATGATGATGCGACGACCGACGGCGTTCGATTGCGTCGTCGCCGCGGACGTCCCGATCTTGGGTGGGTATAAGACGATAGAGCGAGAGTGGGGGAGCGAAGACCTCAAGCGAGGCGCGAGTTGGGGGTCGTGGAACGAGGCGTTCCCGAAAGATGAAGATTGGCACGCCTATGATGTCACGCGCATCGTGCGCGACGAGTGGGTGCAAGCGCAGCTCAACGAGAGTGGTCCGAGAATCGCCCTTCTTCCCGGGAACAAGACGGCGCACGAGCTCGGCGATTTCATCGCGCAGCTTGACACCGTGGGCGTCGCCCACGACGTCCTGCCTGGCTTCGAGGGTGAAGAAATCGACCGCCAGGGCGCGTGGATCGAGCCTGCGCTCGATTGGATCGCATCCAGGCTCGCTTAAACGAACAAATTCGTGTATTTCAACATCCAACAATCACTGAAACTTCCAACAGATTCCTACATGAAAACAGCAGCCGCCACCGAACAATCGCGATCAACCCGGCACTCTCACGCGCGACGTTCTCGTCGCGCTCGCGCTTCGCCGACGCGAAAATGTCGAACGATGAACCACGGCCGGTTCGCGTCATCATTGCAGGCGACGCGCGCGCGTCGTTCGACGCCTTGTGCGCGCGCGTTGCCGTCGCGCACGCGAACCCAAAAGCCGGCCCGTTCGACGCCGTGCTCGTCGCCGGACGCGTGTACGACGGAGAGAAAGCGAGCGAGACGATGGAGGCGTACGTCACTGGGGAGAAACAGTGCGCGGTACCGACGTACTTCGTCGATGCGGACGGTGAGCGGGGATTGGAGTACGCAAAGGAAAGGGAGAGCGCGACGAACGAAGGCAGAGGCGAGAAAGAGCGAGGGGTGATCGAGATCGCACCGAACGTGTATTTTTTGAGCGAATCGCGGGTGTATAACTTGTGCGGGGGAATGCGCGTGGCGGCGGTGCCGGGGCGGTTCGACGTGCTGTCGTACGAGGATGCGAGCGCGCTGGGGAAATCAACTGCGAAGCGAAATGGCGAGACGACGGAGGACGACGTGACGTCCATGAAGGCGAGCTTTGAGAAACTCGGGGAGAATGACGTCGTCGATGTGTTGATTACGAGGGATTGGCCAGCGGGAACGCTGGACGTACACGGACGCGAGCTAGGTAGCGAGGCGAAGAGCGCGAGCTCCACGGGTAGTCCCGTGTCACGAGCGTTGGCACTCACGCTCGCGCCGAGGTATCACTTCGCGGGATCACACCCTTTCTTCTTCGAGCGCGAACCATACATTAACGTGAAGAGCGCTGCGATGGAATCGCCGTGGGTGACGCGTTTCATTAACATCGCATACTCAGGCAATGAAGATGGCGAGAAGTGGATGCACGCGTTGAAGATCGAGCCAGGTTCGACGATGGATAGAGCGGCATTGACGAAGATTCCTCCTGACACTGGTCCGAATCCGTATATCGCCGCTCAAGGACAAAAGCGGCGAGCCGCGAACGTGCAGCCAGATTGGCGAGACGGTCTGAAGAAACCGAAAGCGGCAGATGGTGAAAGTCAATCGAGAGAAATCAAGGGAGAACCAGACAAGACGGTATATGTGAGAAACTTGTCTTGGAAAGCAGACGTAGGCGCTATCTCGGAGTATTTCGGCGAGTGTGGCGAGTTGGTAGACGTGCACTTAGCGCGCAAGCCGGACGGACAAAGTAGAGGATACTGCTTTATTGCGTTTGCAACCGCTGAGGGCGTCCAGGCTGCGCTCGAACGGAATGAGGCCTCGTTCTTCGGTCGCGATATTACCGTGGAGATGAAGACTGGCAAACCCAGAGAACGAGCTCTACCTCCCATGGGCACAGCGCCGGGGGGATGCTGGTTTTGCTTGTCCAACGAGAAGGATTTGCACTTGGTCGCAAGTATTGGCAATGAGTGCTTCTTGAGCATGGATAAGGGCGGTCTCACCGACGAGCACTGCCAAGTCGTTCCAGTCGAGCACTTGCCGTCATTCGCCAACTTGCCAGCCAGCACGGCGGGCGAAATGTGGGCTTACTTTGACGCGCTTCGTAGCTACGCTGAGACAAAGGATCAGCAGCTCGTCATATTTGAGCGACACTTGGAGCTTCGCAACAAGGGCGGAAACCACTGCCACATGAATTGCGTACTCGTTGACGTCGATCGTGCCGAGCTTTCGGAAAAGATTTTCAATCAAGCGGCGAAGAGATTGGACTTTTCTTGGTCCAAGCTTGATCCGCCGGCGAACGCGATCGAGGCGCAAACGGCCATCAAGGCTGTCGTCGATGACGGCGAGTACTACGCCGTTCATCTCCCCGATGGCTCCATCTTGATTCGAGGTATTGAAAAGGGTGAAAAACATTGGATGCAATTCGGTCGAGAGGTCATCTCTCACCTCATAAAGGCTCCCGAGCGTGCGAACTGGCAGAGTTGCATGCAAGACGAGGACAAAGAGACCGAGAGGACCACCAACTTCGTCCAAGCGTTCGAGAGCTTCGACCCTATGAAGCAAGCGTAGCTCCGTTTCGTTGAAATTTAAACACTAGTCGCGTGCACCAGCGAAACCTCCACTCGTCGACGTCACGCGCCTCACTCGCGAGCTCCCGGCGCTCGAGTCATGGCGTCGGACGTCCGACTTCGTCCTCGCCAACCCACGGCGAGCGCCCAAATGTTCACCAGACCGTGGCTCGCGCTATTCGATCGTCGCAAACCGGCTCGCGAGCTGGAGATCCCGGAGATCCTCGCCGTGCTCGACGACAACACGGTGGCTGAAATCGCCTCCAGACTGGGCCCGAGATGGTTCGCCCGCCTCGCCGTGACGTGCGTATCGTTCCGCGACTTCGTTCGGTCGCGAGAGGACGTCTGGCGCGGCTTCTGCGTCGAGGCGTTCGCCCACCGCGAGAGCGCGAAGGATACGCACGAGATTTGTCGTAAGGCGTACAGAGGGTGCTGGCGAACGATGTTTTGGGACAGGTTGAGAGTGCGCACGGATGGCGTGTACGTGTCCAGGAACACGTACATCAAGCCCGGAGTCAAGTGCGATTTGACGATGCGAAACGCTGTGGCGAGCTGTCACCTCGTGGTGTGGTACAGATTCTTTCGATTCCTCGGGAACGGCGAGTTCGTGTGCAAGACGTCTCCGAAAAAGCTCAGCGTCGAGGCGAAACTGCTGAGAGACCAAGGCGCATTGGCGCGGTCGAACGACGTGTTTCACGGCGGATACACGATTGATGGTGATGACAGAGTGCACTGCGAGGTGCTTCGATACGGCGCGAACGGGTCGCTGAGTGCGACACACTTTTGGACCAGACTGCGCGGAAACAAGCCCGGAGCGTCCAACCGAATGGACATGGTCAAGATCGCCATGGTCGATGAGGACGCCAAAGTCCCCGTCCCCGACGAAGACGAGTGGCTCGCCATGGACGATGAGGAGCACATATACCGACGAAACCTGGGATTCACCTCGCACAAGTTTGACGGAACCGCGCCCGCGCGTGTGACCAACCGCGGCATGGGCACGCTCGTCTTCGTTCCCTGGGACGAGGTCGGCACCCACGAAATCAACAAGGGCGTCGAGGAGATGGATTTTTATTGCACGGGTTAAATTCACACGTCCTCTTCGCGCCGCTGTAGCATTCTTTTACCCTAGCCGCTCTTTCGAGAGCTCTGTATTGTACACGTCTCCCGTCCTCGTCTCACTGAAAACCCAACCGTCGAACCCTCAATTCTCTCCACTTCCTCACGCCGCGCGCGTCGTGCGCTCCGTGCCGCGCGACGATGAACGACGCCGCGGAGGATGAGTACGTGCGTCAGCGCTCGCCCGAACCCGAACCCGGCCCGAGCGCGATGCACGTCGAAGACGACGCGAAGCAAAGCGCCGAAGCGACGACCGAGCGAGCAGAGAAACCCGTTCGACCGACCGAGACGCTCGTGATCTCTCAAGACGACGCGCGATTCCTTATCGGGGCGCAAGGGAAGACGAAGAAAAAGCTCATGAAAGTGTCGGGGGCGTCGATCGAGATCAGCGCGATCGAGGGCGACGCGGAGGGGAAACAAAGGTTGGAGATCGCAGCGGAGGATGAAGCGAAACTGAAGTTCGCGCGGGAGTGCTGCGAGTGGGTCTTGCAGCAGCGGGTGGGGAAGATCGTGGTGGACACGAGCGTGGAGAGGGATTATCTGAGCGCGATTGATGTGGATCCGGAGTGCGTGGCGTACGTCACGGGAGCGCAAGGTAGCGGGTTGCGACGGATCGAGGCGGATTACGGAACGCTCATGTTTTTCGCCACACGCTCGACACATCCCGAGGACGAGGGTGAGAAATTGATTATCGTCGGGTCGAGAAAGGGTAGAAGAGGTTCGGAGTTGAGCGTTATGGCGGCGTGCGAGAGAAAGAAACCAGGGACGCACGTGAACGAAGAGACGAAGCTTAGGAATCGTTTCGAGCAGCCGGGCGACGGACTGGGCGACGGTTGGGGTTTCGACGTTTTTCCTTTCGCGAACCAGGATGAATTAAGCTTTGCTATTGGGCGCGGAGTGAGTACTTTTCGCCACGCGATTCGTTTGATTGCGATATTTTTTTTGTTTCTTTACGCACGACGAGTAGATCCATCCGGGGCACAACCATGTCGGATGTGCGATCACTCAAGCTATCTCCGTGCGAAAAATAAACTCCAAGTGAAATATGCGGGTGTTATCTGTCTCGCAGCTGTGGGCCAGTATGCCGTCCAGCGAGCGAAAGCTTCCATGTCTATCCGTACATTCTTCGCCTGTCTGACACGAGTCCTTCTGAGACTGAACTTTTCTACTTTTCGCTCCGCAGGGATCAACGCGTAAAAGGATCGCAGCGGCTTCAGGAGCTGCGTTTGAGTACGTAGGTATGCTAGGTGTCATGGCTGGCGATCGCGATGAGCGTGCGAGGTGCTGGGACTACATTAGATGGGTTATGAAGTCAGCCAAGGGAAACACCCCAGCGGACGTTGAGTACAAGGATCGACAAGACGTCTCTGTTTTCCCAGTCAAGAGTGGAAAGGGCGGGGTCAATCGCCTCATTGGACGTGACGGCAATATGCTGAGAGACATCGAGAACATGAGTGGGACAGTTTGCATGAATATTCCCGACCCCGAGAATGAGGAAGGAGAGCTCATGCTCATCTTAAGCCACGACAAAAGAAATCGAGACCGCGCACTCGACGCGATGCAACAAGTTTTGGTGCACGGCCGCTTTGGACCTGGGCAGAGTGGTAGACGCGACGATAGACGCGGCAACGATCGACCGCGTGGTGGGATTAACGCTCGCTTAGGCGGTAAGGAGCGGTGCTACGATTTCACACAGGGGCGGTGCAGATATGGTGATTCATGTAGGTTCGCCCACATCGTACCTGATTACTCTAATGACTACGGAGGAAACAACGGACGTGGCGGACCAAGTAGAGGCGCAAACGATCGTCCGTCGCATCCGATGGACGGACCTTACGGCCGTCCGCAGGGCGGCAACTGGGGTGCTGGCTCGCGCAGAGGGAGATAGGTGATAATGAATAACAGATGTAACTTGCACGACACTTAAGAATCGCTCACAACTCTCCCTTCTTTGACATGTGTGCGACGAACTGTTCGAATTCTCTCGCACCGTGCTCGAATTTCGTGCGCTCTTCGTCGCTCAGCGGATTGTCGAGCGCCTTGTCGAGCACGTCTCGCGCCTCTCGCAGACGACCGTCGTTGTACAGGAACCACGCGAAATCTAAGAAGTGCGCTGCAAACTCTGGCTCGAATCGGATCGCCTGACGAAAATACATCTCCAGATCAGTGGCCGACGGCGAGTCTGGGCCGATCATTTCGGACGAGCACAGTGCCAATAAATGATACGCTTGACCGAACTCGCTTGCGATTTTCAACGCGTGCTCTGCATCATTCACACACGCCTGAAAGTTCTCCTTCTTCTGATGCACCGTGCCCCGGCCAAAATACAAACCCGGCGACTCACGAATGCGCTCTATCGCGCCATCGTACGTCTTCAGCGCATTGTCCAACCGTCCATCCTCCACCTGATTCTGCGCCAAAGACTCCCACGCCAACGCGTCGTCCGGCCGCAACCGCGTCGCCGACAAGAAATACACCTCTGCCCGAGATCTATCCCCGCGTGTGCGCGCCCAAAGATCCCCAAGCGCGATGTTTGCGTCGATGTACTCCGGCCAGTGCTTCAGCGCGAGCTCGTAGCTCTCCCGCGCGAGTTCGAACCCGTTCGGCGCCCGCTTCGCGAACGTCTCGCCCAAACCATAATACGCCGGTGGGAAGTTCATCTTCGAGTTTAGCGCCGCCACGTAGCACGCGAGCGCCCTGTCGTGATCGCCATTCTTCAGGTACTTCGTCGCCGCCGTGTTCGCGCGTCGATGTCCCGAGCGTGCTTCGGGGCACGCCGAGGTATCGATCGCGGAGAGCGCCTGATGGATTAGAATACAAATTCGTCAGTCTACTCGCGCTTCGATGGGTTCGAGCGACGCGTACGCACCGCGTGGAGATTTGGGGTGAGACCGGGAAGGTTCGCGGGCTCCGCCGAGGCGCCGACCGCGTGGGAGGCGCAGGAGAGGATGAAGACGAGCGTCCACGTCATCTTCTCGGCGAGGCAACGAGTGAGGTAGCTCGAGCGAGTGTCTGTCTGACGGTGAGCACCCGATCGAGCGTCGCTCGATGTTTGAAGATTGTGAGGATTGTGAGGAAACTTGAATGATTTGAGATTAAATCACGCTGAGCTCGCCCTCCTTCGTACGAACAGTGCGATCCCAGCGTTGCTTTGACATTTCTAAAATGTTCGCGAAACGCGTTCCGTCTCCCGAGATCTTACATCCGGGCAGGAGCCAAAGCACGATATTTCGGCCCAATATCTCGCGCAGGTTCGCCAATAGTCCTAGCGAGTAGGGATGCTCGACCACGGAAGGGATGTTATTGTACCTCGACCGCACGCCCTCATAGTGCTCGATTGTGGTCTTGTTGTTCACGACGAGTCGAACATGCCACAAGAAGAGCGCGGTGAGCGCGATGGTGAGCGCGGTCGTGATGACGAAGCAGCTCACAACGATGATGGTCGTTTGGTTGTCGGGGCGATGCACACCGAGCTTGCTATCGAAAATCTCTTCCTGCGCGTACATTCCAAGCTGATACATCGCTTGCACAAGCGAAACCGTGGCGTAAAACAAGAACAAGAAGAAACTCTTATAGTTGTAGTGCCCCACACAGTTGTTGACCCAGACGCAGTGATGATCCATGCGCAGCACGCACCTGTTGCACACGCGACAGTGGTGCGTGCGGGGCGGCTTGTGCCGCTCGCACTTTTGACAAAATCGCGCTCCTCCGCCTTTCCGCTTCGCCTCCACGAGCGCCTCACCCTCTTCCACCGCCGGGGAGTAATCCCCGGGCACTCGTCCCGGATCCCTCATGACCGTGCACGCGTACATCACGAACCCGATCAAGGACGTGAGCGTGAATATCAGCTCGCTCGTCCCGCTCGCGCTCGCGCGCGAGAACCCGTACGCCTTCGTGATCTCGTACACGTACCCATAGATCACCGACACCAGCACCACCGGTAGATTCATCTTTCCAAAGCATCTTCGCAACAGATTTCGCGCCCGCGTCCGGCGTCCACCCTCACCGATCGACATCTCGCGCGTTCGCCCCGCGCGACCCTATCCGCGATCGTCCCGATCGTCCCCCCGACGCTCACCGTCGCACGCTTCCGCACCTACAGTTCGCCCCGCACTTACACCCAGGTCCACACCGACAATCTTTCCACGGGCACGCCGCGCCCGCGACGTCTTCACCGCGTGATACGGCGTCCACGACGCGTTCAAATTAATCCACCAAACTCTCGCGCGCGCGTCGGAC
>NC_014428.2:570820-606437 GCF_000214015.3 Ostreococcus tauri | reverse complement strand
CGCGCGCGTGCGCGACCAACACTCGGCGCCTCGACGCGCGCGATGTCCGCCGCGTCGACGCAGCTCGAGTGCGCGCGCGCGGGTCGCTCGACCGCGCGTCGCCTCGACCGCGCGCGCGCGTCGCGAGCTCGGGCGCCGAGCGGTCGATCGCGAGGCGACGCCCGAGGACGTCGTGCGCGCGGTGGTGGATGAACTCGCGACGTCGGCGCTGCGAGCGATCGGTGACGCCGCGCGGGGGGCGATTGGAGGGGGGGAGACCCCGATGGGGTTCCCGAGCGGACCCGCGGGGGACCGCGCGCTGGAGTTGGCGTACGACCCGTTGAGATTTTTGGAGCGCGCGCGAGCGGCGCACGGAGACGCGTGCGGGGTGACGCTCGCGCGGGAGTCCGTGGTCTTGGTGAGCTCGCCGGATCTCGCGAGAAAGGTGCTGCGGGATGAGAATGCGAGTTTTCAAAAGGATGGCACGGCGTTCTTCCCGGGTTCGTCCTTGGCGGGGAACGGGTTGTTGGTGAGCGACGGCGAGACGTGGGCGCGACAGAGACGGTTGAGTAATCCGGCGTTTCGTAAGGCGGCGGTGGAAACGTACGCGCGGTGCATGATCGACGTTGGGAATCGCTTGGTGAGTCAAGAGTGGTCGAAAAGAGGGGTGAGGGACGTGTACGCTGACTTTAACGACGCGACGCTGGAGATTGTTGCCAGGGCGCTCTTCGGAGCGGACGTCGTCGGCGAGCGTGCGAACAGGATCAACGGCGCCATCAAGGATTCGTTTGAATTTTTCGGCAGACGTGCGGCGACTGGGATGATCATTCCCGAGTGGGCGCCGACGTTTGATAACTTTCGATACAACGAGGCGGTGAAACGACTCGATGAAGAAGTGTACGGGCTCATTTCCAAGCGACGTCGAGATATAGCCGCAGGAGAAGAAAAAGGCGATTTAGACTTACTCGATCGTCTCTTACTCGCGACGGACGAAGAAGAGCCGGAATCAAAGGCGTCGGGGATGTCAGACAAGGCGCTTCGCGATGAGCTCATGACGCTTATGGTCGCTGGACAAGAAACGAGTGCAATTTTGCTCTCATGGGCCTGCGCGCTCATCTCTGAACAGCCTGAAGCGGGGGATAAGATCGCGAACGAAGTGCGGGAGCTACTGCAGTCGAAGCCTCCTGGATCAAATCTCGACGCTGGCGATTATTCAAAACTGCCTTACACGGAGGCTTGTATCTTGGAGACGCTGCGTATTCGTCCTCCGGCGTACATGGTGGGACGATGCGCCTCACGGGACGTTGAACTTCGACCTCACGTGTTCATCACTAAGGGGACCACCGTGCTTGTGGCGCCGTATCTCATTCAGAGAGATCCAAAGTATTGGAATGAACCAACATCGTTCAAACCGGAGCGTTGGCTGGTGCAGAGCCCATATTCGGATGGTACACTCGCGCGCGACGCGCTGAAGAATCTCGGACCTAACGACGCATACTTTCCGTTCGGCGGTGGCCCACGAGTGTGCATTGGCACTGGATTCGCTATGATGGAGAGTGTTTTGTTACTCGCCCTTATATGCCAGGCGTGTGAACTTCGACTTCCGCCCAACTCGAGCCCACCAAAACCGAAAGCATTGATCACTCTTCGCCCTGACGCAATCTCTCTGTTGGTCGGTCCTCGACCGCGACGCACTTAGCCTACGTTATAGGTACTACCACAAACTGTAATCTACGAGCTAGCGACTAGGGAATGAATTCGGCTACCAATTATTTCCAAGCTGAATCATTCCGACGGGTGTTTTGTCTCTAATGTGATATTGTGTCCGAAGTATCTCTCGCGCTGGTTGAGATCCTGGAGCACCACCGATCCAAGCGCGATACAGGAAGTCCACATCTACCCTATTTCTTTCACGCTCCACGATTCTGTAATGTTCGTCCAACGCATCGACTAGCTCCTTGTTAGACATCCCCTCGGGAGCCGGAAGCTGACCACCACCATTCAAGCAGCCCGAAGGACATGCCATGATTTCAACGAAGTGATGTTTACACTTCTTCATCTTAAGACTGCGAACCAGGTTCTGGATATTTCTAAAGCCGTAGGCGACGGCGACGCGCAGCACAACTTCGTTGTTAACTGTAAGTGTCGCCTCTCGCATGTCCATGTTACGCAACTGAACCCACTCGATGGCGCCCATTATGGGAGTATTAAAAATCTCCGCAGCTGCGCGACGAAACACGTATTCGGCGTATCCACCAGATCCAGAGACGAAGTGAGCCGCGATTTCACTCTCTGGCGGAACCCTGAATCCGTCACACATCAAATCGTACGCGTAATTTGGTGCTTCACGCAAATGATGCAGACCTGCCTTTTCGAGCAGAACCACTACTTCGCCAGTCGTTAGCACGAGATCGACGTCCTTGACACCTCCACGCATGAAGTCGTCTCGACTCGCCTCGAGCTTTTTGTCATAGCAAGGCATCACGCTCACGTGGTACACACGATCGGGAGACACTCCGAGGTCGCGCGCGACTGCGCTCTTAACAAACGTCCCCATGATTTGCTGCGGACTCTTCGTCGTCGCCATGTGCGGAATCGCCAGCTCACCGTGCGTCTTTTCGGCGTAACACACCCATCCTGGACACGCACTCGCCAAGAGTGGAGTCGGCGCCCCCCCGTTCGCTCTTTCGACGAACTCCGCATACGTCTCTACCAGCGCCAAGTCGCGAGCGCCCGAGATGTCATAGACCTTGTACGCACCCATATCCCTCATAAGCCCCGAAAACTTCGTCCACGTATCCTGCTTATCCAAACCGTACACCTTACCTAGGCTGCACAGTGACTGCGGACTCACGCTCACGACGATGACTCCGAGATTCCAATCGACAATACCGCGACCCATCGAACGCAAACGCTTCCGAACGCTCAAAAACTCATCCACGCTCTGCTGCTCCAACAAAACGCTCTCCGCGCTCGTCACGCACCCCGAGCACGCCAAGCAATCACTCAAAGTCACTTTGACCGCCTCCCCGGTCGGCGCGCGCGTCTCCGGCGCCGAGCGACGCGAACGAACCGCGACCTCACCGGCGTCGCCGAGGTCGTCGATTCGCACGCGGCCACCGTCGAGCGCGACGACGCAGTCCTGGGAGGGGGCGATGTAGTCACTCAGGGCGTCTGGGGCGATCTTCACCGCGCCGCTGAAGGACATGGCGCGCGGGGTGGTGGCGTGCTCGCGCGCCGCACTGTCGTGGGCAAGTTTCGGCGGCGCGCGCGGAGGCGCCTCGACAGCAGTGAATGTTCAACAGCACGGTTCGGATTAAAAAGGAAATCACGCGTTGGGCTTGCTCTTTTTCCGCGCATTGACGGTAGATTGGCAGTACGCGCCGACGAGTGTCTTGATCTTTTCCTTGCGCTTGCTCGTCATGAACGCCTTTGCGGTGTCGTTCATGCCTCCAGAATTTTCTAAAATTTTGTCCACCACTTTTTCCTCCAGTTTCTTGCATTCAGCCTTCGTGACGATGCCGCGATCGCGCTTGTCTTGAAGCTGTTCGTGGACGTAGTGACGGACCTGCTTTCTGACTCGCGCATGATACTCGTCAAGCGAAACTCCCGGGTTGTCATCGTCGTCATCATCATCCGCCTCAGTGACCGCCTTGCGCTTCTTGCTCTTCTCCTTCGTACGCGCGCGCTTTTTAGTGGCAGCGTCATTGAACGCATCAAAGGATGCGATGACATCTTTTTTCTGGATGCTTCGACCGATTGACGCTGCAGCCTCTGCCTCGCGCGCGGCTACTTGCGCCTCCTCCGCCAAACGCATGGCCTCTTCTAACTGCACTTGGGCGTTATCGGCCGCGGCTCTGGACGCTCGCGCCGCCTGGCCCTCCGGTAAATCTTGTGCGGCGTTGATAATTGCATCACGCTTAGCCTTGATTTGCTCCGCATTCAGCGCCGGATTGACTGCCACAACTTGTGCTTCGATGGCCTCTTCGACTTCGTCCACGGCAACGTCTACCTCCGCCTTTGCTAAGCCGAGCAAGACAGCCGCTCCCAATCGAGACGGCTTCTTTCGCTGCGGAACGACTAATTTTTTCTTCTCTTCTTCCACGTCGTCGATGGGCGGCAATCCAGCGGACTTTCGGCTGAGAGCTTGCATCCACTTGTGGCCGCACTGACGTGCAAGTAAGCGAAGCTCTCCGTTTTCATGAGTTTGGAAGCGGTTCTTGAGCGTTTTCGGCACGCCGCTCGCTCTGAGCGCTGCTAGGTCTGAAGGAATCGCCAACAGCAGCTCCAGCATGCGCTTCGTGTAGAGTACTGACTCTGCATTTTTCATGTGCGATTTAGACTCTAGCAGCCATTCGTTCAGCATCGCTAAGCCTTCATGCTTCAGCGCCCAGTCTCTGCGATCCGCGGCGCTCACGACATCCAAAAGAGCATTAATCATTGCTCGACGTCCTGGCAATGTTCTAAGTTTTAGCATAATCGTGGCGAACTCAACAGGCACGTCCACTTGCTCACCAGTATCCACCGCAGACAGGAGTCGGTAAACAATCTTAGCTTCCTCCTTACCAGCGTCGGCGAGGAAATCCTCTTGAACGCGTCGTCGGTACACCTCGGCCGGGTCAATAATGTGATCCATCGGGTTCTCGACATCATCCATCTCGTACTCTACATCCACCTCACGTTTTGCAAAGTTGGCGCGCCACGCCTCAAGGTCGAAAATTTCATCGAAAATTTCCTCGCCGCGGACGATGCTGAGTGCTTGGCGGGCCGCTCGCCAACCGGTCAGCATCGCTCCCCCGACGGTATCCGGATGCTCCTTGCACGTGTGTTCTCCAGCGAATAGAATTCTACCTTCTGGTTTGCCGAGATCATCGTAATCTGCGGCTCCCTTGGAGGCAGTAGCGACGTAAGAGTAAGATCCTCGCGCGTACGGATCCGATTGCCAGCGTGTGACGAGCGACTGCTTCAGCGGCGGAAGCTTGGACGGATCTTGCGGAAAGCACGCCCTCGCGAGCGTGTCCAACACGGATTTTACTATCGACTCCTCACCTTCAGTTTCGGCAGTTTTCGCAGCATCGCCTGAGATTAGAGAAATCAACATCGGTTTGCCGCTCACCGGCATTAAGTTCCAGAACATGAAGCTGCGTCCTCGAGTCTCCTCGCCATCAATAGCGCAGCCGAAATAATCAACGGACTGATCCCAAAACGCTTCGTCAAACTCGAGGACAACTTTGTTGAGGTTACCATATCCAAGTCGTTCAATCGCACTCGATTTCATTTCTCCGAGAGGCGGATTGAATTTCACATCACCCTGCTTGAGGCACCCAAGAGGGACTGTGACGATGACGGAAGCGCCTTCGAGCACCTGCCCATCCCTTGTTTCCACGACAATGCCGTTTGAGTCATGTTTGACTTCAACAACGGGCATGTTGAAACGAACGTCCAAACCCTCTGCGATGCGTGACATGATAGTGCTGTAACCACCACTCACCATGCAGTGCGGTCCACCGAAACCACCGTACATTTCGTCTTGATTCCAGTGCGGCAACGAGATATCATTCAGCGACGCACTGCAACCGTACTCAAGGTTGGCCCAGTGCCAGTCAAGTAAACGGCGCTCCGTCTTGCCCATGCGAGCGGCCTGTTCCAGTCGCACATTTGCATGAGTTTCACTATCATCGCTATCGTTGCCGTCATCTTGCACAAGTTTCAAAAAGTAATTTTCAGTCGCGTCCTTGAGAGCTTCTCCGAGCGACACATTCATTACTTCGCTCTCTCCGCTCGAATCCACTCTCGCGCGGGCCTCATCCATTACCAAATCGCGAATGCGATCGACTTTCTCATCAATATCCTTCGAGAACTGCTCGCCCGTTTTCATGTCGTAGATCGGACAGCCCTCACGAAGCTCGACCAATTGCAAACCGAGTTGCTTTGCGATAACGCCGCTCGGATCCGCACGAACGCCGAGCCACGGCATCGCAGTTTTCCTCTTCGGATCTTCGGTGACACCGGTGACGATGGACGCCCCGAGATCGACTGGAGCGCTGAAAGTCTCTGCGTCGGTGTGCACGCGTCCTCCCACGCGATTACGCGCCTCGAGTACGATAACTTCTCCGCCTTGGTTATGAATCATGCTCGCCGCTGCAAGACCGGCGGGACCAGCCCCGATAACGATCGTCGGCCGCGCGTCGACGATGGGCGGTAACGGAGGAATCATAACAGTCCCCTCGCTCGCGGTGTCCGCGAACGACTCCGGATCGGTCAAGAACTTTTCAATCGTCTCCTTAATCTGCGGCTTAAACTCCTTCAGCTCGACGCCCATGCGCTCCTCGAGTCGAACTCGAATCGCCTTCTCCGTATCCACCGCGAGATCTGCCTCTTTGAGCACGATCAAGAGCTCTCGCACGACGTCGTTCTCGGTGATCTCCTTCACCGCCTCTGGCGCCTCCGCCTCGTCGCCCTCGCGCTCGCTCGCGCGCCTAAAGATCCCGTAATTGATCCCCCCGTTCGCCTCTAACCATCGATGCACTCGCGCCGCTCGCTCAACCTCGTCCTTCGACGACGCTCCCGCGAGCTTCACCACGTCCTCCACCTTAACCTCCGTCCCGCACTTCCCCGCGATCGCCCATCGCTCGAGCGCGGCGTTTCGCACGCCCATCATCGCCCCCTCCTTGCTCGCGCCCTTGACGTCATCCCCGTGAAACCGACCCTCGCTGAAAGACATTCGAACGTGATCGACGCCCGCGTGCGCGGCCGCGTGCGCGCTCGCGGGCGGTTCACCGTTCGGGTACGATGCGAATTCGTCGTCCGATCGCTCGTCGTCGCTGTACAGCTCATCGAGGACGAACCGCGACGTTCTTCGGCGGAACGCGAACGAGCGCGCGTGTCTAGACATTGCTGAGGACGGTCCGCGAGGTTCACGCGACGCGATACGGAAGCGCGACGCGTTGAGAGGCGGGTAGTGACGGAGGAATGAGATTTTCCTCGACCGGGACGATGCGAATAATCAGACTTTTACATCCGCAGTGTGCGACGCGTGCGAAGACGTCGGCACCGTGACGCGCCCGTGAGGCGACAAAGTGAGCGTGTGTCTTCGTGAGCGGTAAAAAGCGTCTTTAGAGGCGTTGCGTCGGCGCTGAGGACGACATCATGGTGCGGTTTAATCATTCCGAGGACCAGTCCTCGCCCGCGTCTTCGTCGACAACGAAGCGGAGGGACCTGTACGACGTGCTCGGACTCGCGAAATCTTCGAGTGTGACTGGATCGGACATACGGAGGGCGTATCACAGGTTGGCGCGCTCGCATCACCCGGATAAAGTGCGAGGCGACGACGAAGCCATCGCGGAGGCGACGCGCGCGTTTCAAGAGATCGGACACGCGTACAGCGTCCTGAGCGATCCCGAGCAAAGAAAGACGTACGATGAGATCGGAATGAAGATGTTCGAGAATCCGGGAGCGAACGATCACTTCGAGGCGGAGATGGCGAGGATGAAGTATTGCGAGGCGCTCGGCATTCGCGAGTGCGTCGTCATGGAGGTGTGGTGCGCGTTGGAGGAGCTCTTCACCGGGTTCGAGCGAAGGATGGGGGTGATGGTGCTGGGCGTGGACGAGCGAACGCGTAAGGCTGTGCCGATGAATCGGATATTCACGCTTCGCGTCCATCGAGGCTGGAGAGACGGATTTGAGGTTAAGTTTCAGCCGAGCGGGAGCGACTTGCAGAGTGTGATGTTCGTCATTCGGGAGAGACGTCATGAGAGATTTGAGCGCGCGAACGCGGGTTTCGATCTCGCGACTTGGATCGCGCTCGAACCCTCCCAAGCGGTGAATGGGTGCGTCATCACTACAAAGAGTATTAGTGGGCGGGAGATCAAACTAGCAGTCAAGCCGAACTCGGACACGATTCGCAAAGGGGAGAAGAAAGTCATCAAGGGCGAGGGATTTCACATTCCCGGGTCAAATCAGAGAGGAGACTTGATTATCTATTTTCGTGTTATGAATCGTGTGGAGGCGTATCTCAGACAAGGCACAGGTTGGCGCATGAAATGGGTGAAACGCGTCGCCATCGGCTTGACCATTTGGATCGCGCTCAACGTAGCTAGCGAGATTTTGCTGTACTACGTGGAGGACATACTGATGTTTCGAGGAATTCCAGACGCTTTCTTGCTCGATCAGTTTCCTGCGTATTACGGCGAATTCGACACCTCGTGGTGGTGGCCGAAAGTGAAGGTTCCACAGCAACTCGTCAATGATGCCACAGGACGAGCGCTTGGAGGCCTTGCACACTACCATATGTCAGACGTACCTAGCCGAGCGTTGCTTCGCGCGATAGTACAGGGAGGGGTCATGACGAGGCCGAGAAGATAGAATTGAGCGAAGAAGAACCGCAGAACATGAGTAGAGAGTTTAGAGAATGATTGCAAAACGCAAACGCTAGAATTGCCTAACTTCAATCTGAATCACTATCCGACCCACTCTCGCTGGAATAGAAGCTCTCGGGTTTCGCCTTACCCACTGGTCGAGGTGGTAAGTCGTATGGCTTCACCTCGGGAGGTCTGTAAGATTGAACTTCGGGCGGCCTCGAAGTTTGGTGCGACATTTGTTGATATGACGCTACACCCACTCTGCTCGATCCACTCGCTCCACCGTGCGCGAGGGAGGTGTTGTCGAGCTTCGCCGCCAAACCCTTGAGCGTTCCAGATAGCCATCCCTTCGCGGACTCTGTAGCCGATTTCATCTTCGACTGCCAGTCCTGCGGCGGTGGCGGAAGAGACGATGTGTTACCGAATCCTTCGTACTTTGAAGAGCCAGATCGCCCGAGATTTGAACTCCCATGAAAGTATGATTGCTGCGGAGAATAAGAGGGTTTTTTCTTCTCAGGAACAGCATAAACAGACGCAGATGCGTCGGGATTCGACAGCATGCGCTCGCGAGCCAACGCTTTCGCCGCTTCGCCGGCCTCGCGCATTCTTCGCTCCAAATCCGTCTCGTTCTCGTTCATCTTCTTTTCCTTCTTTTCCTTCTTTTCCTTCTTCTCCTTCTTCTCCTTCTTTTCCTTCTTTGATTTCTCCACACTTTCATTGAAGAATTCATCTGTGCCACCGGTACTACTGCTCGCATCCTCGAATGGATTCAACGTCTTCAAATCGCTCGCGGCTGAATTCACCGCGACGTTACTCGAAGCCTTGGGCACGTGTTTCTTCCCCGATCGCGGAGGAATTGGCAATCCAGACATCGCCGCAACGACTTGCGCGCGCTCTTCGTCCGTCATGTTCTTGAGGTGGTACGTCCTGTCGTCCTGAAGACTCCGCTTGAGAAAGTCCACCCACTGATACGGCGTCATTCCGCTCAAAAATTCCCCTGGTTTTGCCCCCTTCGGCAGCGGCGGCGGCGGCGGCACCCACCCATCGTCATCGGGTTCGTACCTCTTACTCACGAGTGACCCTTGACCCGTGGATAAGTCGTACCCCGTCTTCGACACGTTCGCCTTCGCGCTCGCCTTATCGCGTCCGCTCGACTCCCCGTCCCCCGGTTGCGCCTCAAACTGAAACAACTCCATCGACGACCCACTCGCGCTCTTCCCTCTCGCCCCCCCCCCCCCGGTTTTCCCACCCGACGACTTCAACCACTTCGGCCGTTTCCACTCTCCACCGTTCGCCACGCACTTCACTCGCTCTCGCCACGCCCGCGCGGCGTCGCTCTCGTACTTTGCCCGCGCCGGCGTCCGCGCGTCCGTCCCGTACCGCTCCATGAACGCGTTCATCTCTACGTTCCCCCCCGCGCGCATCGAGTTCAACTGATCGACGCTCCACGAGTCCATCGTCGCGCTTCGCACGAAGCTCACGTGGACCCCGAGCGAGCGATGGATCCCACTGCAGGAGAGGCACAGGAACGCCCCGTGATTGACGCTCGCCCAATCGGGATTCGCCCCGCCGCAGTCGGCGCACGACCGGTTCTCCGCGCGCGTCATGAGTTCGTGCAACGCCATTCGGGCGTCGGCGCGCATCGCGCGCGCGGGCGTGCGGTCGCGCGCGCGCGCGCGCGATGGCGTCGTCGTCGTGCACTGCTGCATACTGTTCGCCCACACGAATCGTCCGTGCAGGCGCAACACCAATGGGGCGATCGCGTTCGCGGCAATCGACGCCGCGCACGCGACCGCGCGCGCGTCGAAGGCTCGATCGGGGTGAGGACGACGCGAAGGCGTCGTGGACGACGCGAGCGCGCGAGAGAGAGAGAGAGAGGGACGGGCGCGAGCGACGCGCGGGGACGACGCGATTGTGGTGTGAATTTCGGCTGAATTAGCGACACGCCGCGGACGACGACGAGGATCATGGCGTCGGTCGAGGACGGCGCGGCGCACACGCTGTCGATGGACGTGAAGGTGGTGGATGGGATGGTGCCCAAGGCTGAGTTCGATCGAGCGATCGAGGCGGCGCAGCAGGCGCTGCGGGCGAAGACGGCGTCGAGTCAGCAGATGCTCGCGCAGGCGTCGGGGGCGATGCGAAACGCGCTCACGGCGCTGAGCCTGAGCGAACAGGAGGTGGCGAACCTGAAGGCGACGGTTAAGGAGCTGCAAGAGCGTCCGGCGGAGGGGACGAACGAGATTATCGAGCGGGAACGGGAGGAGCTGCGCATGGCGCAACAACGCGTGGCGGACCTATCCTCGGCGTTCCGACAATTGCAGGGTGAGGTGGCGCGCGTGCGATACGAACAAGAGGGTTTTGATATGCCGGTGGGAATGTCGCTACCGGTGAAGATTGCCCCCGAACTCTCGAGCAGAGTGACGGTGATCGCGCAGTTGGTCATGTTGGGATATGCGTATGAAGACGGTGAAATGGCTCTGGACGCCATCCGCGTGAACGATTTACACTTGGCGCTGGAATGGCTCGAGGGTCGACACGCCACGAAGACGCAGTTTTCCATCAATCAGCGCAGAGCGGCGATGCTGGATGATACGATAAGATCTCCTGCGTTGGATTCACCCACAGAGGCGCGACGCATCACAACCACAAACGAACGAACGACAACAACGCGCGCAAAAATCCAGCCGATCAGGGATCCAAAGAGCGTAGAACAGCCGAAAATTGCGCCAATAGAAACGGAGCGCGTGCGTGTCATCGCGCGCACGAATACTACACAGCGGTTGAAAGTGGAGCGAGGTCGACTGAGCATGTATGAAGCTCGCAAGCGCGCCGTTTCTTCAATGATTTGCATGGCTATCAACCCTCCGGGCTCGATGCGGGGACTCTCAGCGGGAAACATTCGCAGTGGATTCACGGCAGAAGAAATTGCTGAGCGTTGCATCGCCGGGCTCGCTCGACTCGCACAGCGCTCCGGATCTTTTATGATCCTCTCTTTGGGGGGTAATCGATGTGCCTTCGATTGCGTGAAACTTTACGGCAAAAATCCACGCATGGTTATCAACTGCTTCAGGTTGATGAGAGCTCTTGCGAGTAATCCTATCACAATGATGCATGTTAAAAAGCAGCAGCGATTCCGACTTCTTCCAACCACTGTCTCTCAAGCTGTTGGCTTACACGAACAGAATCTTGAAGTTGTTAGCGAGGGTGCTCACACACTTTGGGCTTCGAACACGCTCGGAGGTAAGGTGTCTCAAGAACGCTGTAAATCGTCCGGAATTTTGCGTTACGTGAAAGCGGCACTGGTGAATCCTCAAAATCAGTCGAAGGATCCAGACGGAGCGCATCGGAAGAACATGATCGGTATGCTCTTGTCCATGGCAAACGAGAACAAAACGATGCAAACGTTCTTTGTGAAAGAGGGCTATAGAGCAATCATACGAAAGGTCCTCCACGATTTTCCCGCAGTCAAGTTCGGTGGTGAATTCTCATCAATGAGCGACTGGCTTACAGAGGAGTACAATTCGCCATCTTTTGCTCCTGATGACGGCGAGCTGAACGCTCCCGCTAAGGCTGAGCGTGACAACAAGAGCGTATCAGCGGTCAAGAATTATCAGAAGGTCGCTGGTCACCAACAACGCGCAGCCCTGATGCGTGACAAGGCAAAAGCTCGTGGCGTGAATCCAGAACAAATGTATATGGCGAAGAAACGAGTCGTTACGATGCTTTGCAAAATAGCGCTCAATCCGCCAGGCTCTGTCCAAGGCGTATCAAAGGCTGAAAACGAGGAAATTGCGTACAGATCTTTGCTCGCACTCGCACGCATCACCGAAAAGGGCTCTGGTTACCTCGTTCTTACAAGCGGCGGTCCTCGCACAGCCGTGGACTGCATACGTTACTACATTCACAACGCAGACATAATGTACGCTTGCTGTCGTATCTTACGCGATTTGCTCACAAATCCTTCTACAATGATGCACCTCGTGAAGCAGGTTCGGTTCAAGATTCTACCATCTGCCATCATGGACGCCGTCGCGCGGCACGTGAATGACTTGGAAATGAAATCCGAAGCCGCTCATGCCCTTTGGGCGTATACTGGAGTTGGAGGTGAGCCAGCGCAACAGACGCTGATGGACTGCGGCCCGTTGGTTTTGGATTTCCTCAAGGACGGACTCGCCGAGGCTCGCGCCGATGTTAGTTCAAACCAGTACCTCTCGACGGTTCGTAAATTCATCGGGTGCATTCTTTCTCTGGCGAAGGACAACAAAGATGCTCAAGATAAACTTGTCGCGGTTGGGTTACGCAGCGCTACACGCAAGGCGCTGAGCGAACATCAGAGCATTTCCTTCCACGGAGAATTCAGCGCTTTGCGAGACTGGATCAGAGGTGATAGAGGTGGAGCTAAATCCACTTCTCGGAGCGCCGCTGTGTCACGAACGGAACGCAACGCTGCGGAAACTGTACTTGGGTCAGGTCAAGGCGAAGGAATGAACGTCCCAGTTGACCATATAAAAGCCCAACAGCTTTTCGCGCATGAGGATGAACGTCAAATGAGCGGTACACAAAGCCCATCCCTAACGAGAGCTGTCAACCAGCAGGAACAACATCGACATGAACTAACGGATTCAAATACGCAAGAAGTCAAGAATGCGTTGCAAAGCGTGCTTTTGAAACAGGACAACGAAGATGGACGGAACTTTAACGTAACAACGGAGACGATGGTGGAGACGACAACGACGACGAAGATTGAAAAGTTGCAAGGAAGTAATCGCGATTCATCGGTTGCAATGCATGACCAGTGGAATATCAACGAGTGCATCTCTATTCTGAAGGCTCATGACAATCGATTGCACAAGCGAGCGTCAGAGCGTGTCGCAGAAATGTTCTCCGATGAACCCACCACTGGCATCGCTTTTGTCCTGAACGGTGGTCTCGATGCGCTGATGCACGCGCTGTCGAGCGGCAACGGGACGTTCGCCGCTGGCGCATGTGCGTTGATCCATATGCTCTGCTCGAGCGATTTAGCGTTGAGACGCTGTCAGTCCGCCGATTCGGTGCTCAGTGGAACATTGTTCAGCGCTATAATTGAAGCCATGTCAACTTGGCCCAAGAATGTTCCTTTACAGCAGTGGGGCCCGACCGCATTGTGGGCGCTCCTCAAGGACAATGCTCGCGCAAAGGCGTCCTTCCTACTCATCAAGACCTCCCACGGTGAAGCGGGTCTCAGAGTGCTGAAAGATTCTCTGAAGGCTGGCGCAGATTCAGAGGCAGTCGTTCGAGCCAACGTCGGATGCTTGCTGTCATTGGCTATGAACTCTATTCCTGCACAGAAGATGATCGGCGATTTGGCTTTGCCGAATGTGATTCTCTCCTCTCTATCACGGCACCCCACGATATCATACAGGGGGCAGTTCGATAGCCTCAGAGAATGGCTTCGCGATAGCGCTCGGCGGGAAGAAGAGATCGCAAGAGACGTGTCGTTCCGACAGTAGAAGAAAATAGCGCACCGGTAGCGGTTCTGTAATGTCAAGGCATGCATACGATTCATAAGGCTGACCTATGAGGACATCGCTGTTCGGGCAAACGCTGGACCGCGCTCAATGGTCCACCGTTGGTTCTTAAGAGATCTCTTAAGAACCAACTGTTCTCACGCGTCTGGCGCGAACACGATCACGCTCCCTTTCCACGCGCTCGATCGCAGTGGCAAAGATCGAAATCCTATCAGCGCGTCCTCGGCGGCTATAAATGGTCGCTTGTACTCCACGTCGTGATCAATAGACACGCGCACGCCGAAACGCCTCCACTTCGTCGTCGTCTCTTGCGCGATGGCGTCCAAACGCCGCGTCAACTGTTCCTCCGCCTTCGTCGCGCTTCCCATGCAGCAGCACAGGTATGCGCAACAAAACGGCGCCAAAACCACCGTGAATACCGACATCAACGCGCAAAAGGTGGAAATCACCGGCGCGGCGTCGGCATACGCGCGTTTCACGTCGCGCAAAAATTCATCAAACTCCTCCTGACTCACACCCTTGCTCTCCAACGACGGCGCCACGTCCACGCTCGAGCGCATCTTCGTTTGCGACTCCGAGGCGGGCGCGAACGCCAACAAACTCTCCGCTTTCCAGCATGTGTTTTCGAACACGCGCGAGAGGGCCGTGCGCGAGTGAAAATCAATCGGGAGCCGCACGACGCCATCGGGATGACGCGTTTCGGGCGGTGGATACGACGGCGGTGGCGCCTCGTTGTGATGTTCGGACATGTCGAGTCGACGACGACGGGCGCGGTGCGGTGGTTCCGCGCGCGGTGCGGTGCGACGCGCGCGGCGACGCGTCGGTGTGCTTCGTTCGACGCGTGGAATAACCAACTTGGACGCGTTTTGCTTGGTTCGACGCCTGGAATATTCAACTTCAAACACTCATACTGGTACAAGGAAGGGCGCAGCCGTCTCTTCAGGAGGCGCCTGTTCACGCGCTCCGGGAAACGCGCGTGGCCTAGGCGCGAGCGGCTTTCGCGCGATTTTTTCTCGCGGTGAAACGCGGTTTCGGTTTCTCTTTGTATTTCGGGGGCTCGAGCTGCCAGCGCGTGTTGGTTCGCTCCCCGTACGACGCGAGTTTTTCGACGCCGTCGGGACCGATCATGTTGCTCCGCAGATCGATCTCCTGAATGACTTCGTTCACGCTTAACGTCTTGGCGATGTAACCGGCGCCCTCGTCCGTGATCTCGTTTCGCTGCAAATCTAGACCGACGACAGTCCCGTTCTCCTCAAGCGCTTCGGCGATTTCCCACGCGCCTTCATCGTAGAGCTCGTTGTACCCGACGTTGAGCTGAATGAGCGCGGTCTCTTCCAAAAGAAAATCCGCTATATCCTTCGCGCAATCCGCGTGCAGCGCGTTACCACGCAAGTTCAAAATCTCCAGCGTCGTGTTCGTTTCCAGAGCCTTTGAGAGCGCCTTGAGTCCGGAGCGATCGCCACGCAAACCAATGTTGTTGCACGCAAGATTTACACTCTTCAACCGCGTAGAGTTGATCATATCTGCAATTGCCTTAGTGCCCTCCGCACCGACAACGTTGCAGCCAAGATCCAAGTGCTCTACGTTGGTACCCACCAGGGCTTGCATGAGAGCTCTGACTCCATCTGGTCCGATGGAGTTGAAACCTAAGAGAACGACGCGCAAATTTGGTGCTGCGCCACGCGACAACGCGTCAGCGAACGCGATAACACCGCGATCACCGAATCCGTTGTGCGCCAAGTCGATTCGTCGAAGTGTTGCCGACGTACCAGCGCCTTTACCAAGCGCCTCCATTCCTTCAGAGCAAATGCCGTTCCCTCTGAGCGTCAAACGAGTTATTCGAACCTCTGGATGCTCGAGTGCCTCACCGATGGCGATCGCTCCGCGGCTTCGCACATCGTTCGATCCGAGATCAAGCCATCGAAGTTGACACGTTCCGTTGTCAGCTGACGTTTTGATGGCTTCGGCCAAGCTCACTGCGCCATCATCCGAAACATTCACCTTGCGCAACGCGAGCCGCTTCAAGTCCCAACCTTGCGCGAGCACTTCTGCGACGGCGCGTGCGCCGTCGTTCGACACTCTCAAGCTCCAACTCGCATCAAAAGATTCAACTTTTCCTGGTCCATTTGAGGCTGCCGACACAGCCGCCGCTCGAACGCTACCAGGATCCGAACTGTGCAGCTTGAGGCGACGAACGTACAACTGCGGAATAGCCAGCGTCTCTGCGAGTTCTCGTACGTTATCGTCGTATACATCCACATACTTCGCCGTGGGATCTCGTTTAACGGGATCGTACATAATCTTGTGACCCAAGTCGCACGTCAACCTTCGAAATTTTGATCCCAACGCCTTGACGCACGCGTGGACGTCCTTTGTGGTCATCTTCCCCATCTCTCCCATGTCCACCGCGCAAAACTCTCGCAAACTCTCGCACGAGCTCATAACCTCCAACATATCTGCCTTGTTCAGCCCACGAACTCCGCTCACGTCCAATTCCCTGAGCGTCTCCTTCGCCAACGCCCGAAGCGTCGCCAACGCTTTACGCACGTCGTCGCCCTTTTGCAGCTTCACCCGTCCCCACGCCGCCGACGCAATCTCCGAATCTCGTCCCACCAGCATCGCCCGCTCTCCTCTCCGCGTCGCCGCCAACCGCGCCACATCCCTCGGCGCCAGGTGTCTCAAAATCTCCAGCGTCGCGTCCGCCGGCAGATCGCTCAGAAACGTCCCGCGCGTCTCCCCAGTCCCGAACTCCTCCGACGGCTCCTCTCGCCGCTCTCGCAGCGCCCGCCGCTCCGCCGCTCTTCGCAATCTCCGCGCCCGCGCCGCGTGCGCCCACGGTCGCCCACCTCCCTGCGCCGCGCTCGGCGGTTTTTCATCGAACGCCGCGCCGTCCGACTCGCGCAACTCGGCGTCGGACCAATCGGATTCGCTCGCCGTTCCCTCGTCTTCCGCGTCCGACGACGACGCGTCGCGGGCGAACAGCGGGGCGAGCGACGCCGAGCGGTGGAGACGCTCGGCGAGCGCGTCGACGGACATCGGCGTCGAGGCGTGGGGACCGCGGGCGCGTCGCGCGATGCGGCGGGGTAGGGTTTAGGGGTATTCTTAGGGTTTAGGGTTGAGTCCCACCTCGACGCATCGCGCGCCATCGTTCGAGCGACGACGCGCGCGCCGCACGCCTCGCCTCGATGCCCGCGCGACGGCCGCGACGACGGCGGTCCACCGTGGGCGAGCGGTGCGGGTGGCTCGCGTTCGCCGCGCCCGCGATCGCGCTCGCGACGACGATGATGCGACACGGATGGAGACGGAATGGATTCGTGGGCGCGACGTTAGCGACGCTGGCGTGCGCGATGGCGCTGCCGTTCTGGCGTGCGCTGCGTGGAAGACCGGTGTTTGCGTTTTATGGAATCGCGCTGCGGCGGTATAGGCGACGAACGGGCACGCGCGCGTTCGAGGAGGCGACGGGACGGGCGGCGACGCTCACGGAGGCGTTGCGGGACGCGGCGCCGGCGTTGGCGAAGGAGTTAGCGTCCTTCGTGCGAAACGTGTGCGAGGGAGTCGAGGGGGGGGGAGAGGGGAAGATGGGAGATCGACAGCCGAGCGAACGATTGCGAGACGCGGGATGGGGGTGGATACCGTTGCACGACGAGACGCTGGACGCGGCGAGTCGGTTGGCGATGAGGTGCTTTCCAAATGCCACGGCGGCGATGAGCTCGGTTGGGGGATTCAACGGGAAGATTTGGGTGCTGCGTCCAGGCGCGGGCGGGGCGACGAGCGTCACCGGGCGCGTCACGACGGGACTCTCGGACGGGTACTGGAGAGCGCACGTCGTCCTGGCTCGAGACGCAGGACTCCACGGGAAAGCTGCGGGTTTGCGATCGGGCGA
This sequence comes from Ostreococcus tauri, assembly GCF_000214015.3. Classification (NCBI taxonomy): domain Eukaryota; kingdom Viridiplantae; phylum Chlorophyta; class Mamiellophyceae; order Mamiellales; family Bathycoccaceae; genus Ostreococcus; species Ostreococcus tauri. The sequence continues at coordinate 588,708 of NC_014428.2, read as the reverse complement.
CGAGACGCGCGAACTCGAGATGGGATCGATACACATCGTGAATGACTTCCATCCGAGCGCGTTTTGGAACGTGTCCAGGGACGCCGGGTTGGTGTTGCTGTCATTTGATGTGGCCACGCCGGAGTACGAATCGTGTCGCTCAGCGCTGGTGGAAACGCGAGCTAGGCTCACTCGTGCTTTCGGCGCGACGTCCGACGATTACGGCGCGGAGTCGAACTTGATCGCGTACATGTGGCGCGTGTTCTCGCTCACGCTCATCAGCAATCTCTCTTAGTTCACAAAAATCAATACAATCAATACGCGCGTTAGTTGAATCCTGGCAGAGTCGTGACGCGCGAAATAAAAGCTAACTCGCATTCGCGCGCGCGAGATCACCCCGTCCTATCGTTGGCGTCGTCCACGTCAGCGTCGTTCGCGTCAGCGTCGTCCGCACTCACGTCCTGGAGACCTAGAAAATCGGCATAGCCCAACCATCCAGAGTGTCTGTAGTACTGTCCCGGTCGTTCCGGTATCCTGTGCGGCAGACTCTCGACGTTTGCCCACCAATCCTGCTGACTCTTGAATCCCATCGATCGCGCCCACGCTCGCGCCGTCTCGAAATCCACCGATGTACCGCACCAATCGTCCCATCCGCGCCACCCGTCGTCCGCGTAACACTTGTCCGGCTCTCGCGGTATGAAAACGCACCCCCTCCGCGAGTTATACGCCCAGTCCCTGAAGTCCTCCTCTCCGCGCAGGTGTAGGTGCCACACGAACTTTCTCGCCGGTTCGAACTGCAGGACTCTCCGCCCTAACCAAATTTTCTTCCGTCCCAAACCATTCTTGCCGAAACTTTCGTCCGGCTCGACGTCCAGACGCACCTCGTCGACGCCGCGGGAGGAACGAGCGACGACGCGACGACGCGTGAGGTCGCAACGGCGCGCCGGTGGGTGTGCGACGCGCGTGATCGTCGTCGCGGACGTCATCGGGTCGAGAAGTGCGGATGGGTGTCGCGGCGGTTGGGTGAGTTGGTTACGCTCGCGTGTCTACCTCGAACGACAAAAGACTAATCATCAGATTCGCCCGGGGGCGCGGCGCCGCCGCCAGCGCCGGCGAACTTGGACATGATAATCGTGTCAACGCGGAGGACGGTGCAAACGGCGTCGACGGCGTACTTGAGGGCCCAGTGTTTGACGAGGAAGACGTCGTAGATGCCTTGCGTCGCGCCGAGGTCGATGTGCGACGCGTCGCCAGTGATGTCAACGCCCGCGCTGATGTCGCCATTAGCGTGCGCGGCGTAAAGGTTGTAAACACAATCCGTGGCGTTCACGCCCGCGTTCTCCGCGAGCGTTCGCGGAACCACCTCCAATGCCTGCGCAAACTTTTGAATGGCGTACTGGTCTAATCCTGTTTGCTTCCGTCCAAACGCAGCCAGTCTGTGCGCAAGTTCGATCTCGGTCGCGCCTCCCGCCGGAAGTGTTCGAGAGTCCTTGGTCAGTGCCTTGACCGCGTTCACACCGTCGTCAACCGCGCGTTCCATGTCATCGAGCGCGCTCTCAGTGGAGCCGCGCAAGACGACGGTGGACACTCGGGATGTGTGATCGTCCTGGGAGACCACGATGCACTGCGTCCCACCGATCTCTCGAACTTCGATGCTCGAGGCGAAACCGAGTTCGTCAGCCTCCGGGCGGCCGAGCTTGACTAATGCCCTCGAGTTCGTCGCCCGGCACAATCGACGAAGCTCAAACTTGGACGGAACTTTAATAGCCATCAAACCGTAGCGCTCAATGAAATGGATCGCCATCTCGCCGAACGATTGGCCGGTAACAACCACCTTGGCGCCCGCGTCGGCGATATCCTTGATGTACTCCTCCATTTTCGCCTCCTCGCCCTTGCTGTACGCCTCGAGCTCCTTGGCGGACGAAATCAAAACCGTCCCCTTGGTCTCCGTCGTAGACGTGTCGACGGCGCATCCGAACACCACGACCTTTGCGTTCTTAACCGAGCGAATCGTGCCTTCGACGCCGCGGCGAATCACCATACCCTGCACGACGGAACAATCAGACAAAGAGCTCCCAGGAATCTTCGTCGTTCGCACGTTGTCGACGTTGAAATTCATCGCGTTTTTCGGCAACACGTCAACGCACGCCTCGGCGATTACCGCGGACAACTTATGCTCGAACCCATGCTGCTTGGAACTCAGCGTTCCCTTAATCCGACCGGCCACCGCCTTGACGTCACGCACGTCCAGAACCTCGCTCCCGTCGATCACGAGCTCTTCCATCCACGCCAACGCCTTGGCCGCCGCTTTTTCGTATCCCTCAACGATTTCACTCGGGTGAAGACCTTCGCGAATGAGCTCCTCCGCCAAACCCAAGAGCTCACCTCCGAAGCTCACGACGAAGTTGGTCCCGTCCCCCATCTCCCGTTCCTGAGACTGCGCCGCCATGACGACCAACCTCGCCGCCGGGTGCGCCACCTCAAGCTCTCTCACGATCACCGCCGCGTCGCTCGTCACGAAGAGCTTCTCCAGGTGATTGATCACCATCTTATTCATCCCGTTCGGTCCGAGCGACGTCCGCGTGATCTTCGACAGCTGCCTGCACGCCTCGATATTCTTTATCACCGCCTCCTCCAAGCCGCTCAGGTGCTTGTGCCCATCCTACGCATACAAAACAAACGTCTTCCGTCAGTCTCCGCGCCGCGCGCGCGCGTTGACTCGCCGGATCTCCGTCGCGTTCGCGCCCCTTCCGTCGCCTCCTTCACTCCCCTCGCGCGCGCGCGCGCGCACGCGTCCACGCGCGTCCACGTCACGTCATCCATCGTCCATCGACGCCTCAGCGTCGTCGTCGTCGTCGTCGTCGTCGTCGTCGTCGTCGTCCCATCGATCCATCGACCACCGCCCGCGCCTCCTCATCATCGCCCTCGACCTCGCTCGTCCGCGCGAGCTCGCTCGCGCACCTTGAGCATGGACTGCAACCCGTACGGAAGTCCCCCCGACATCGCGCGCGACGTTCGACCGATCCCGCGCGCGTCGACGCGTCTCGGACTGACGCTCGCCGAGCGCGATGCGCACCGCTCGCCTCGGCGGCGTTGACCGGCGTCGACGTTTCATTCGCCCGCGCGCTCGACGAGCGCGATGCGCGCGCGATGCGCCGCGGGCGGAGGACGGAGAAAAATTATCGCCGTCGATCGCGCGCGCGACGTTCGGGCGTTCGGTCTCGCGCGCGCGCGTGGACGGTCGACGACGACGCGATGGCGCGCGCGCGCGAGGACGATGGACGCCGCGGCGTCGTCGGCGGACGAGACGGCGCGCGACGGTGGGCTCACCCTGGTCGTCGGCGGCGCGGGACGGGTCGGGAGATTAGTGTGCGAACGTTTGCGGGCGACCGGGAGGGCGGTGCGCGTGGTGACGCGAGACGCGGAGAGCGAGACGGCGCGCGCGCTGCGGGACGCGGGGTGCGAGGTCGTGGGCGGGGACGTCGGAGACGAGGCGTCGATGCGCGCGGCGTTGAGCGGGTGCGAGGGTGGGTGCGTTATCGCGACGTTTGGGGCGCAGCGGATCGGTCGGGTGACGGACGTCGTGACGAATCCGTCGCTGCGGGACGCGAAGCATCCGAGATTTGTAAACTATTTGGGCGTGGCGACGCTCGCGCGGTTATCGAGCGAGGCGGGCGCTAGAAAGTTCGTTCGCGTCACGGGAGCGTCGGTGGGGTATCCGGCGTTTGATTTTATCGCGGTTTTGCTCAACGTCGTGCTGTCGATGACGATTCGATGGCAGCTCGCGGGGGAGATGGCGGTGCGCGCGGCGTGCGAAAAGTCATCGATGAAGTACGTCGTCGTGCGACCGGGAAATCTGGCGGATTTCGAGCGGTGCGACGAGGATGAGAGCGGGAACCGACGCGTTGTTCTCGGAAGCGGTGGGGCTCGCGTGGAGGCGGGGAAGATATCGCGTTGTGACGTGGCGGATGTCATCGTCGAGGCGCTCGAGAGACAAGAGTGTGAAAACGTGACGCTCACCGTCGCGGGCTTGACAAATCCATCGGGCGGCGTGCGAACGGAGCTCTCTTGGGATCCCGCGAAAGGGATGCACTGGCGCACGGTGGAGACTGACGCGACCGTTCGCGAGGGTCGAAGCTACCGCGAAGATTCTATGTGGACGGCGGTGACGCCGGACTCGGATGCACTCAAGGAGAAGGCGCATCGCCGGTATGTCGCAATGTTTCTCGCCCTTCTCGCCGGCATCTTCGTCCTCCTCGCTCGAGGCGTATTTTTGCTCGTGCGTTCGTTCATGTAGTCATTATTCGTTGTAGTGAATCGTGTATTAGTAGTATTACGGAGCAAAATCATCGTATCGCGGACAGTCTAACGTCAAACAAAAGCGTGCGGTTGAAGTCTCGCAACGTCTGGTTGTCCAACACAAAATCCAACGCGCGCTGACCGCCAAAGCTCGACGGCTTCGGCCCGACGCTATATCGCTGCGACTTATCTCGCGAATATCCGAGCTTTTCCTCCAATTCACCCGGGATCTCGATCCTTCGCACGCCGCCGACGCGCATGCCCTGAACCGCTTCCTCGAAAGCCGGAATCGCTTCGCCGGCGCCGAGCGTGAAAACAAACGGCTCGTCCGTCTCTCTCGTGCTCTCGATCTTCTTCGCCTGATACCCCGCGGTGTAGCCGACCCAATCACACACCACGCGCTTCCCCAACCGCGCCTCCGCGCCCTCGCCCACCTTCAAATCCAAGAACCGCAAGCCGCTCTCCGTGCTCACGAAGCGCGCGTCCCCCTCCGCCAGAGCGCTGTTGGAGTCCGAGCACGTCTCGCACCCGCCGTCTTCCTTCGCCCGCGCGCTCGGCGTCAACGCGAGCATCATCGCGAGCGCGAGCGGTGCCGTCGTCACCGCCCGACGCGTCACGCCGAGCGCGTCGTCGGCACTCGGCCGCATCGATCGCGCCAACGACCCGAGTCGCGCCCTTCTCGCGCCGTGCGCCCCGCGCGCGTCGCATCGACCACGCGTCGGCGCGGACGACGACGACGATCCATCGCTCGAGCGCTTCGTCGGCGCGCGAGCGCGCGAGAGGCGCGCGCGCGTCGTCATCGACGCGGTGTTCATCCTCGTCAAAGCGCGTCCCGGAAGTGACGTCAGCGCCATCGTCGCGCGCGAAACGCGACCATGGGCTCGGCGCTCGGACGAATCGCGGAGGAACAACCGCGGTACGAGGTGATGCACGCGCTCGCGCGAGCGGCGTACGAATTGCGGGCGTACGAGGCGTGCTGCGTCGTCGAGACGTCGTACGAGAGCGCGAGAGGAATGGTGCGAGGGGACCAGGGCGGGAGCTTCATGCGTTTGGCCAAGTTCATCGGCGTCATGAGCGCGCCGGCGAACGATCGTCGGGAGAAGATCGCGATGACGTCACCGGTGTTCATGTCGCCGGAGGGGGAAGACGGGGCGGGGCGGTACGTGATGCAATTCGTGTTACCGAAGAGCAAGTTTCCGGGAGGGGCGAGCGAGGCGCCGGCGCCGACGAGCGATGGAGTCGTCGTGAGGGATCTTCCAGCGCGGTACATGGCGGTGCGACGATTCTCGGGACGGATGAATGAGGATTTGGTGATGGAGGAGATGAAAAAGTTGCGAGAGGCGCTGCGGGCGGACGGCGTGCTGCTCGTGAACGGAGAGTCGACGCCGACGCAATACGCGGGGTATAATCCACCGTGGACGCCGGGTCCGATGCGTACGAACGAGGTGATGGTGGAAATTGATCCGTCGTCGATTCCCAAGCTCGAGAGTGCGATGGAGTAGGATCCAGAACCTGTACGTGAATGTGTTGCAATGTTTATGATACGACCCGCACCTGTAATGAATGAATGAAACATTCCGTTCTTATCAAGTTTTACATACGCGTCGCGCAGCGCTAAGTAACTAAAGATTCCGTCGTCGACAGAAACGTCGTACGAACTTCTAGCCATCTAGGATGGTCGCTATGTTTGTTTTCAATTCCGTTTCGCACGGCTTGGACTTCCCGTTTGCGTCCACTCCGAGCGAGCTCTTCGACGTGTAATCGAACGACGTCTACGGCGACGTCAAGTCGCCCTTCCACCGTGTTTTTGGTATCAATAGAGATTAATCGATCGAGGGCATGCAGGAGCGTCGCCGTGTGAACGGAAGCGCTGGCCATAATGGGCTGGCCGGCGCACGATTTCGGCACCGTTTCCGACCCAGACTCCTTCACCGGACTCGCGTACGCTGAAATGGGCATTTGCCAGCTCGCTTTCCCTGGCGCTCGAGCGACGGTTTTCGACGGTGAACGTCCAATGACGGATGTTGATCTTTGAATTTTATTCGTCGCTCGCTTTACCACTTTGCCCGAGCCGCACGCCTTCAAGAGCTGAAACGCCGCGCTTTGCTCTGCGCGAAGTCTATCAATACGATTCTTCTCTCGATCAGCGCGCGCCTTGGACCACTCGTATCTGGTTATAGGATCGAGTGCCTCCAGGACCTCATCCTCGATGTTGGACAGTTGTGAAAGCGTCTGCAAATCTTTTGACGCTTCCTGGGACGCCGCGATTGCCGCCGCCGCCTCTTTACTCGCTCGCCTCGTCATCACTCCACTGTCCACAGACGCTCGCTCGCGCAGCCACGATGGATCCCAGCCGTCATCTCGAATGTTGTGCATCGTCGCATCGACGTTCACACCCTGCGTGTCGACCATGATCCACTCGAGCGCCTGCGCTACGTCCGCAGGCGATGCCTGCGATGACGCAAATTCATGTCGCTTCCATAGATTTCTCGTCCCCTGCACGTCAACTAAGGCCTCGCAAGCGCTCACGGGAACAATCCAACGCTCGTCGAGGATTGATTCCAGCGCGCCGTAAGCCTTGGCCGACATCTTACGAATGTCGGCATCCTTCGTCTTCCTGTCCGCCATTGCGCGAGAGACGCGCTCAAAAACCACTCGAATTGCCCACGTCTCGCGCAATTTCTCCTGCGTCGACACCCCCCCGGTCCCATTCCACGCCGTCTCCACGATGAGATCCACTAAATCCATCTCCGTCGCCTTTCGGCCCTTCCCTCTCCTTGGACTCGTGCGTTTGGTCCCGAGCGGCGCGTGCGCCGAGCAATCCACCAACGCGCCAGCCTTCACGCACGCAGATATCCACGACGCGCGCACGCACATCGTCTCCGGCTCCTTCCCACTCGCGTACCGCTCCCGCGCCTGCGCGTCCATGGCGCCGTAATCCTCCGCGACGTGCACCGTGACGCCCGCGCCGCGCCCGAGAGCGAGCGCGACCGCGCCGCCGTGACGCTCCGCGAGCTCTCGCGCGCGTTTCACCCCTCCCGGGACGAACCCATCGAAGTAAAACGTGTGCTCGGCGAACAAGGACGACGATGCGTCGCTTCCTCTGGACGCGCGAGCGCGCGTGAGAGCGTCGTCGCGACGCGCACGCTTGGTGTTCGAGCGCCCGGTTTCGTTTTCATCGTCGTCGAACGGAGAGTTACGCCGCGCATCGAAGGCTCTCGGGACGGCGATGTCCCGTACGCGACCGCGCCACGGCATCGCTCTGCTGTGACCGCCGCGCGGTCACACGCGCGCGCGGCGGACGGTGACGATTGATGGCGTTCGCGGCGCGCGGCGGACGAGAGACGACAAGCGATTGGGTCATGAGCGACGGTGATTCACGGCGTCGCGTCGTGCGTTGAATCACATGTGCGCGTTCGCGATGATGGTACACTACAATCAATAATCGGGAAGTCCGTAGGTGACGAGCAGGTATAATCCGCCCACCCAGAGCGGTGCGATGAGCAACGCCTCGTTCATGGTAAACGTCGCTTCCTCCTCCTTCGCGTCAAAGTACGCGCTCCGAGCGCTCAGGTAGGCGATGATGTACCATCCCGGCCAGCGTAATCCTCGTCCCCACCACCACGTCTTATTCTTATACTCCAAGTACCCGTCGCCGTCGCCCGCCTTTTTGTGCGCCTCGGAGAGCGCCAACCACGCGCGTTGATTCAATTTGTACTCCCTCGGCACCAGTCGTTCCACCTTGGACATCTCCGTGATCGCCGTCGCGGTATCGCCGTTCGCCAACGCGGCCTCGCCTCGCTTCAACGCCGCCTTCGCGAGCGCCATCGTCTCCGCGTCCCGCTCCGCCGGCAGGAGCGACGCGAGCCATCGCGTCGAACCCACGCCCACGTCCTCGTCCCGATCGCCATCGGTCGCGTCGCGGACTCGGTGAGCCACGGAAACGCGACGAGTTCCCCGATCGCGAGCGCGCACTTCCCCGCGAGCGCCGCGCGTCGACCGAACACCGCGTCATCGACGCCGTCCGTCTACGCCGCGCCCGTCATCGTTCGCCCCCGTCGCCGCCCCTCGCCCTCGCGCCCGTCGTCCGCCGTCCACGGGCGTCGACGCCTGACGTCGTCCGCGCGCCGCGCGCATCGTCCCCGACGCGTCGCCGAGCGCCGTTCGCTCGCCCGCGTCGTCCCCGTCGGCGTCGTCATCGCACGACCACGCGTGGACCAATCACAGTCGAGATCTGATCGCACGCGACCCAATCAGATCGCACCCAACAGACGCCACGACCCAATCACATCGCACCCAACAGACGCCACGACCCAATCACGTGCGAGGACACGGTCTCCACGACCCAATCACGTGCGAGGACGCACGCTCCACGACCCAATCACGTGCGAGGACGCGCCGGGAGCCAATCACATCGCGCGCGTGACGCCACCCCACGCGCGCCGCGACCGCACAGGACGACGCGACGGCGACGATGGCGAAGGCGACGACCGTGATCGCCCTCGCGTGCGCCGCGCTCGCGTCGAGCGCGTCGAGCGCGGACGCGCTCAAGCTCGCGGAGACGTTCGACGACGGCGCGCTCGGGGGATGGACGCACACGGGGGCGGAGAAATACGGCGGTGCGTGCGCGGCGAGCGATGGGTGGGCGAGCGCGCGGGCGATCTCCGCGACGGGATCTCGGCGGCGTCGGTGGGACGCGGCGCGACGTAGGACGGACGCGAGTACGGTGATGGGGTGGGAAGTGACGCGCGAGACTGACGGGGGGCGAACGATGGGTTTCACGACGCGTAGGGAAGGCGATCGCGAAGAAGGCGAAGGACACGGATGACTACGGGTTGTACTTTCCGAAGGAGGCGCAGCACTACGGCGTGTCCAAGGCTGCGTCGTCCACGATCGATCCCGCGAACGGTTTCGCGGTTCAGTTCGAAGCGAGGCAAGAGGAAGGCCTGGAGTGCGGTGGGGCGTACCTGAAGTACCTCGAGGCGGACACGTTCGACGCGGAGAAGTTTGACGGCGAGACGCCGTACGTGCTCATGTTCGGCCCGGATAAGTGCGGGTCCACGAACAAGGTGCACGTCATCTTCAAGCATAAGTCGCCGAGCGGTGAGATTGAAGAGAAGCACCTGAAGAATCCGCCGCGCATGCCGACGGATGAGAAGGTGCACCTCTACTCCCTCTCTGTCAAGGCGGATAACACGTATGAGGTCAGCATCGACGGTAAGTCGGAGCGCACGGGGTCTTTGTTCGAGGATTTCGAACCGCCGTTCAACCCGCCGACGGAGATCGATGATCCGGACGATACGAAGCCGGAAGACTGGGTCGACGAAGCCAAGATCGCGGATCCAAAGGCGAAGAAGCCGGAAGACTGGGACGAAGACGCCCCGGCGACAATTCCGGATGAAACCGCCGTCAAGCCGGAAGACTGGCTCGATGACGAACCAAAGGAAGTCGAGGACGACGAGGCCGTCATCCCGGAAGACTGGGACGTCGACGAAGACGGCGACTGGGAAGCCCCGATGATCCCCAACCCGAAGTGCGCCGAGGTCTCTGGCTGCGGCGAGTGGGAACGCCCGACTATCCCGAACCCTGAGTACAAGGGCAAGTGGTACGCGCCGATGATCGACAACCCGGCGTACAAGGGCGAGTGGAAGCCGAAGCAAATCCCGAACCCGAAGTACTACAAGGATGAAACGCCGCTCGCCAACATTGGCAAGATTGGTGGCGTTGGTGTCGAAATTTGGACCATGTCTAAGGGCTTGGTTCTCGACAACATTGTTGCCGACGAAGACATCGAAGCCGTCACCGCTTTCGGCAAGGACGCCTTCGAAGCTAAGTCCGCGAGCGTTTCAGCCGCCGTCGAAGCTCGGGAAGAAGAAAAGCGCAAAGAAGAGGAGGCTGGGTCGAAGTCTCCGATCGGTCTCGACTTCTTCGCCGGCCTCGCGAACAAGATTCCGGGTAAGCCTGGTGAGTTGGCGCAATCCTTCATGGACAGGTGCGCGGACAACGCCGTCATCTACTACCTCGTCTTCTTCGCTATTCCGCTCATCCTGATCGCGCTCACCATCGGTGCGAATTTCATGCGCGCGTCGCCGGAAGAAAAGAAGAAGAAGGCCACGCAAGCCAAGGCGGCGGCAAAGAAGAAGGATGACGACATCCAAGAGGACGACGATAACGAGGGCGACGAAAACGAACCTCCGGTCGAAGAAGAAGCCGAGAAGACGCCAAGCAAGCGTCGCACCAAGCGCTTGTCGTAAGCGCGATACGAAGTATGTCATAAAACGCCAGACATCCGACTTAACGCTCCAGCTCCAGATCAGCTCGCAACGAAAAAAGTCAAACGCCCCAACAACCAACCGTCTCGGAAAGGTCAGCCCCGCCTCACTCCCCGACTCTCCCGTCCGTCATGGCCGTCACCGCCATCATCGGTCGCGTCCTCTTCTCCTTCGTCTTTCTCTTATCCGCGTTGGAGAAGTACCGCGCCTTACGCGTCGACGGCGCCGACGCGGCGGTCGTCCGCGCGGTCGCCCCGGCGCTTCGAGCCATGAAGACGATCGTCAACGACAACGCAGGCATCGATCTGTGCGCGCTCATGCCGAGCGATTACGCGAGCGTGAATATAGCGACATGGGTTGAACTTCTCGGTGCGTCTCTGTTCGCGTGCGGGTACGCGCTGGGAGCGAAGATGCTGTTGCTGTTCACCGTGTGCGTGACGCCGATCATGCACCCGTTCTGGCGCCGAGCGGGCGAGAGCGCGTCGATCGAGGACGAAGCCGCGATCGGGGTGGAGATGATCATGTTCTTTAAGAATGTGGCGCTCGCGGGCGCGCTGGTGTTCTGGTTGGCGATGCGATCGGAGCTGAGCGAGGAGCGGCAGCGACGAAAGGCAAAGCGCGCGTGAGTCGTCCGAAAGACGGAAGACAAAGACGAGAAACGACGCGATAATTTTAGCCCCCGCGCGCGGAGACGATGACGACGCGCGCTCGTAGTGATGTGAACGAAACAAACGTGTGAAAACGCCTCGAGGCGAAGCCCCCCGTCAACAGTAAGCCAGTCCAACGCAGTCGACGCATTTCGCGCCACTTCACGTCCGCAACCTCGCGTCGGGCGTCATGCGGGGCGCGCGCGAGCGCGTGGTAACGACATTCGTCATCACCATCGCGCTTGTCGCCAGCGCGAGCGCGCAGGCGACGAACAGAGCCGACGCGTTCGCCATTGCAGGCGAGCGAAACGACACCGTGCTCCCGCTCCCGAAGTCGATTCCCTCCGTGAAGTACGCGGAGATGGAGATGAAGCTCATGTCGACCACGCGACCGCACGTACTAGGGGTGTTTCCGAGCGAGACGTCGTCGTACTGCGAGCGGTCGAGCGTTAAAGGGGACTGGAGGCGATTCGCGCGAGTGCTCGATTTCGCCGGAAAGGCGACGGAGGAGGGCGAGACGGAGCCGCCGACGGTGTGGGAGGCCACGCACGAGGGAAAGGAGGTGTCGAGAATCGTCGAGGTGAAGTGCTCGCGGACGACGCGGCAGCTCGCGAAGCGACTGAGTTGCGGGTTCATCGCGGTTGCGAAGAACAATGACATGGCGGTTTTCCCAGGTAACTCGAGCGACGGTTCGGCGCTCGCGGGATGGTTGAGCGATGAGCTGACAGGGTACGATGATATAGAGGTACTGAAGACGAGGCACGAGGTGACGGAGTTCGTGGAGCGAAATGAAACTGTCGTGCGCGCGATTATATTGGAAGAGACGCCGTGGTTGAAGACGCTGTCGTTCTCAGGTAAAGTGGCCGTCGCGCGAGCGTCCTCGCTTGTGGGCTCCAAATATTTACACGGTCTATCGTACTATCGAACGGGAATGGGTTGTTTGTTGTTCGTCCCGGACATAGAGCGCATGAACGACGAGGATCGATCAAAGCGAGTCGATGTGCGGATCATTGAACGCAAGAACAATACGTTGAATTTCTATGACGTCGCCGAGGCGATAATCAACGCCGAACTAGAAATCGGATACACAGCCATGGTTGAGTCGGCAATCGATGTTGATTGCGCGAACGCGGTGTGGACGCTAGCCTCAAATTCGATTCATCCCGAGTATGCGCTGGCGGATGAATCAGACGAGGAGTCAGAATCATACAAAGTTATAGCGCCGCCAAAAGCGTGGGATATCATTAAAGGCGACTTGCTTGACTTGTTGGATGGGCACGGAAAGGGCGATAAAACGTTGGTACCTAAGCAATGGTTGTGCGGTCTTGCCGGTCTCACCGCAGCGCATCGCGACGTTGCAAACGAATTCGCTGAGGCCGCGACGGACTTGGCAGAACTTGAGACACTTCGAAAGGAAAACCTCGCGCTTCGACAACGGAACGCCGTGCTAGAACGCGAAGTAGCCAGGTGCGACTCGTCAAGAGGACCGAGGGCTCCCCGTGGTTCAGCTCGTTTGCCGAAGGCTAAACCAGCAGGGTGGGGATTTGAGGACGCGAATGAGCGGAGTCCGCCTATCCCCAGAGTGGAACGTCCTGAGAGAGACGTTGTGGAAGAAATAATCGATGAAGAAGAGCAGGCAATGGAAGAAACGGCAACTGTCGACGATTATCGGGACGCTTCCAGCGTACCAGTGAGAGATGAATTGTAAAACATGTTTATCATTGAAACAATTAATCATGACTTTCCCACCTCATTTATTTTGCCTGGTCCTGGCTCGCGCTGAACAAGAGGGCCGCTTCGGCTTCAGCGTCTTGGCTCGTCATCGGGAAATTTGGCCAGATAGCGGCCGGCTGAGACGCATCGGGCGTGATGGTTTCCGTAGGAGATGACTGGGACATACCCAGTGTAATCGTTCTGGCGTTTCGAGCTTCTTGCGCGTCACGCGGACAACGAGGACGCATCGGGACCGGTTTTCCAACGACATGACTTGTAGGCGTAGGAGCAGCTGACGCAAAACCACCCAGCATCGATGGCATCCCAGAAGCCAAACCGGAGAACATGGACATCGTGGGAAAGAAGCCTGTCGGGTTCGCCCGTTGAGGTGTCGGTCGTCCACAAATGGCCTCGCGCCATGATGGGATTTTGAGCAAACCATCCGCGGCGAGACGTACCCTAACGTCGTCGCTTACCAAAAGAGCTCCAACCACGTCGTTTAGACCGGTTTTGATTATCGATTCACGCGCCGCGGTGCCATGTGTACAGGCGAGATCGTGGAGGAGTCTGCAAACATTCAAGTAAATCGTATGCTGATCGAAAGACGGGTCAAGAGACTCATAGAGTCTGTTCGCAATACTCTCCAGACTTTCGAGTTCAGATTCATAAGAGGCTCGCTGTTGAGTCGTTGACACCGAAAGAGGCCGTGTTCGAGCTATCGGTTGCGAAGGCGGTCGCTGCTTCTTCGAAGACGGTCGCTGCTTCTGCGGTTTTTTTAGCGTCAATATTGGAGCCGCGGGAACACGGTTGTGAGTCAATAAAGGAGCCGCAGGTACATTTTGCGGTTCATGCAAGTCCAGCAACGAGCCAAGCTGACTCAGAGGGCCAACCATGCCTCCAGTTTCAAACGGAAAGAGAACGTCCGACATTTGTTGAGAATCGAAAAGTGGTTTTGACTTTCGCACGCCACTTCGAGAGCGGCCACTGCGCGATCGCCTCGCGCCCTTTTCAGCGATTTGTGAACATGGATGCGTTCGTGTTTCATCTTCCGGCTCGTCTCTTCCAGACAATTTGGCCAGATCCTTCGACGGGCGCGGTCGTGAACTGCGGCGCAGCGAAACCTCCGATGTCGTTTGCTCTTTTTCCACCTGCATTTGTTGCTTTTCCTTCTCCTCATCCTGTTGCGCTCTTTCGTCTTCTGATTCTTCGCCCTTCTCATATTGTTCATGCTTTTCTTGTTCTTCAGTCTGCTGCTTTGGCGCGTATCTGCGCGTGGCACGCGTGGGAAGCTCGCGAGTGGCAGCGTGCGCTAACGTCGAGAGCCAAGCCGCGGGACCGCTCTTTGATACCTGTCGAGCCGACGAACCAGACTTTGCGGAGTTTTCAGATTTTCCGGACTTCCCGGAGGATCTGAAATGTCGTTTATTCTTGATATTTTTCCCCTGCCTCGTATTCGAATCGTTGCGCGCTCGTTTACCTGTGTTCACTCGCTTCTCTGCGGCTCGCATCGCTGAGGAGTCGTTGTCAAATGGTCTCGAGTACACCCGCCGGCGACCGACTTTCTTCACCTCTGTGCCCTTCGACAGCTTCACCTCGGCTCTGCTCGGTACCGTCTTTGGCGTTGTATCCTTCTCACGACACGTCGGACACGCGTACGTCTCGCCGCTCAAAGCTCTGCATTCATTTTCTTCTTCGCATTGATGGTGCGTGAATCGATGACAGTAATCGCACGGGATCCAATACGCAACCTTCTCTCCTTCCGCCCCCCTCTTGAACGTCGATTCACACCACGCGCACCACCATCCTCGCTTGTAAATCATCCCTATGAGCGCGTCGTCACGCGTCGTCAATCTCTTTTCTCTCGTCGATTCGTCCTCCGCGTCGCGTCTCGCCTCGTCTCGCGTCGAGACGCACCGCACGCGTTACACAAATCCAACAGCTTCCCGGATCGTTCATCTTTCCACCCCTTCCGCCACATCGGCGTATCCTACATCGACGACATCACACGTCTCGTCAGTCCGAGCACGCCGCGACGATCCTCCCTCGCGTCACCGCGACGCGTCTCCGCGCGCGCGTCCGCGCGCGTCGCCTCCCGCGCGCGCGCGCACCGACGTCCCGCATCCCCCGCACGTCTTCACCGCGCCCCCCCCCCGCGTGTCGTCCTTCTTCTTTTTCATCTCCCGCGACGTTCGCGTCGACCTGTGCCATCGTCGTCGCCGCGAGCCGTCGTCGATCGTCGGCGTCTCGGACCGAGCGACGATTCGTCTTCACCCCTTTTTCCGATCGATCGCGATCGATCGCGTCGACGCGCGCGCGCGTCACACCGCGTCGAGCGAACGGATGACCACGCGGGGAGGACGTCGATCGACGCGTCGCGTGATCGCGGCGACCGTCGTGGCCGCGTTCGCCGCGTTCGCGGGCGCGTTCGCGGGGGCAAAGGAGGATGGATTGGCCTACCTCGAGGTGCGATCGAGGGGAGATCTTCGCGTGATGCGTCGATCGAACGACGCGATGGGACGGAAACGACGATGCGGGCGAGGAGAGAGATGATTGACGACGATGCGGGCGCGATGAACGACGCGACGCAGGCGAATAAGCTCAAGGAGGGCGTCACGACGCTCGCGAGCGGATTGCAGTATCGCGTGTTGAAGAGCGGCCCGGCGGACGGTCCTTCGCCGTCGAAGTCGACGCGATGCAAGTGTCATTACTCGGGGCGAACGATCGAAGGCGAAGAGTTTGACTCGTCGTATAAGCGCGGTGAACCGACGACGTTCGCGCCGAATCAGGTCATCTCGGGCTGGACCGAGGCCATGCAATTGATGAAGGAAGGCGACAAGTGGGAGCTCGTCATCCCGAGCGAGCTCGCCTATGGCCGAAGCTCGCCGACGCCTCTGATCAAACCAGACTCCGTGCTCGTGTTCGACATGGAGCTCGTCAAGGTTGGCGCGTGATCGGACCGTGATGAATAGTCCCGCGCGCATCGTTCTGCACTTATGATGGAATAGCAAAGATTTCTCCTTTTTTTATGAAATGAAACGTTTTCGACTATAAATACAGCCGAAGTGAGATTCGGCTTGCGCACATCGTCCATGAATGCTTATGCTTACTTAGACGACATCATGGCGATAAATTCGTTGAAGTCGATGCAACCATCACCGTCCGTGTCGGCGCTCTTGATGAGGCTGCCGATGTCACCCAAGTTGGCCCGTTCAACGTCCGTCATCTTCTTGAAGGCTTCCTCAAACTCTTGTACCGTGATCGAACCGTCGCCGTCCTTATCGAAGTAATCGAAAGCGCGTCGAACGGCATCGTTTGATTGTTGCTTGGACGTCGCGAGCGTCGCCGCGATGAACTCTTCGTAATCAAGCTCGCCGCTTCCGTCAATGTCAATTGTCTTCATGATGGCTCTGAGTTCTTCCATCGCTGGTCCGGCCGACTTGAGCTTCAAGCCCTGACGAAGTTCGTCGATGGAGATGGTACCAGAGCCATCGGTGTCGAAGCTCTTGAAGAGCTCCTTCAAGCCAGCGACCTCGTCCGAGGTCATGGTCTTTGCCATGGCCATGAGACCCATCTTCTTGAACTTCGTCATACCGGCAAAGTTCTTGAAGCGCTTGAACACGGTGTTGTCCAGCTTGGTCTTCGGCGCGACGTTCGGATCGGCCACCCACGGATGCTTCAGCACCTGAGCCGCCGTCATACGTTTCGACGGATCCGATTGCAGCATGCCAGAGATGAGCTCCTTGGCTTCGCTACTGATTTTCGGCCACGGGTCGCTGTCGAGATCGAGCGAGCCCTGCAAGATGGCGTCGAAAATGCCTTGCTCGGTTTGCGCCCAGAAAGGCGGAACGCCGGAGAGAAGGATGTAAAGGATGACACCGCACGACCAGATGTCGGCCTCGCGGCCGTATCTGCGACGGAGCACCTCCGGAGCGACGTAGTACGGGCTCCCGACAAGATCAACGAAGACTTGGTTATCGCGGAAGAACGTAGACAAACCAAAGTCGATGGCGCACACCGGCGAATCCCGATCCTTCGTCTTGAGAACGAAGTTTTCGGGCTTCAAATCGCGGTGCATGACGCTGAGCTCGTGGCAGTACTCCACAGTCTCAACGATGGTGCGCAAGGTCTCGGACGCGTCCTTCTCGCTGTACTTGCCCTTTTCAACAATGCGATCGAAGAGTTCACCGCCAGAAAGGAGCTCCATGACGATGTAAACGTGCTTATTGCCTTCGTACGCACCGACGAGTTCGACGACGCGATTATCACCGGAGAGGTGATGAAGGATTCTCACCTCATTTCTCACCTCTTCGATGTCCTCGGCGTTTTGCAACTGCCGCTTGGAGATCGCCTTGCACGCGCACTTACGCCCAGTCGCCTTCTCCGTGACCAAGAACGTCGTCCCAAACTGACCCCGACCCAGTTCATCGTGGAATTCGAACAGATCGTTCACGTCCGGGGTTTCCCGTCCGAGCACGCTCGACGGCCGCGCCGTCTTCCCCACCGGGTTCGCCTTTCCCGTCCGCTCATTCTTCTCCTTGTACTATCCGCGCGAGCGATCGTCACCGTCAGTCTTCCCACGCTCGCGCATCGCATCATCATCGCCGTCCTCACGCCTCTCCCGTCCTCGCCCTCGCGTCCGCGTCGGCGCGCGTTCCACTCGACGCGTCCGCCGCGCGCATCGTGTCAGAATTCCACAATCCATTCGCGATCGCGATCGTCGCTCTCGCCCCCCCTCTCCCACCGCGCGCGCGCCGCGACGCACCGGCGCGTCCTCCGGGGTCGATCCGCACGCCCCCATCGTTCGCGGGCGGTTCACGCGTCGACGTGTGCGACGCGCGCGCGCGACGGCCGCGGCCATTCGATCGTTCCCCGAGCGCGCGCGAGGGACAGTTTCACCAGTCGTGACTCGTCGACAGACACACGTCGATCGATCGACGACGATCGACGCCCGCGCGACGCCGCGCCAGAGCTCGGGATG
>NC_014428.2:555252-570800 GCF_000214015.3 Ostreococcus tauri | reverse complement strand
CCGCGCGCGCGCGCGACGCGCGGACGACGACTCGGACGCGCGCGCGCGCGTGGGTCGAACGACGACGCGATCGATGCGCTCCGAGAGCTCGCGGGCGACGCGTGGTCGGTGAATCGATACGAGAGTAAGCGTAAGGAGCACCGAACGACGGAACTGGGCGATATCGTCGACGAGAGCGCGTCGAGGGATAACATCGCCGAGCACCCGGGGTGGACCGCGGCGGCGAAGTTGAGGTTGTGCGTGGAGGCGGTGGCGGATGAGCTCGAGATGCGCGAAGACGAGGTCGGGGAGCGGTTGGGGACGTTGTTCGCGCTCGTGCCGGGCTTGGAGAGGAGGGTGGGAGAGGTCCTGACGGCGGACATCGTGCGCTTGGCGGCGAGCGTGGAAGACGTGGCGATGAAGATTATTCGGATGCGAGACTTGCTGCCAGAGGCGAACCTGGCGAAGATGCTCTCGACGCGGCCGAACCTGCTGCTCGAGAGCGACGAGGAGATCGCGCGCAAGGTGGGTGAGCTTCGAGTGTCGTGTCCACGATTGCGATGGGACGCGATTTTGTCCGATTACCCCGAGTTGTGGGAGGTAAGAGACATGCGTGGACACGTTGAGTTGTTGAGAGAAAAGCTCGACATCCAGGACGACGAGGGCATGACGCGACTTCTCAGCCAGAAGCCACTGTTGTTGCTCAGCGTGCAGAGTCGAAACGACATGATTAGTTACGATCACGGTTCATGGGCGCAGGTTCAGGCGACGGTGAACGGGGATAGATTTAGCGACGGTTGGTAGGCGCGCGAGAGGCGCGGCGAGAGGCGGAAAATTGTACACAAAACATTGCTTCACAACATTTAAACTAAGTCGGCTTGCATAATCCCTCGATACGCGAAACTGTGTCGCGAAGCTCTTTCATTGTGTTTCGATAAAAGAGCGTGCGCTTCTCCGCGTCGCATTTGCACGCTGTGACACATCGCAGACAGTAAGCATACCCATTACCTTTGGCGAAAGAACACGCACACGTGACGCACGACCAATTCAGATCCGCCAGACAATTTGTGCAGTCGCGTTCGTTAAAATCTGGTGCCTCGAGCGTGTTTTCCATTCGAATTTCTCGAGCGACCGCGCTGGAGGCAGCCTTTCGGCGTTCGTCCTCGTCATCAATGCGCTCCTTCATCACCTTTGCGAGCACTGGCGGGAAGCGCGGATGCTTGTGAGCGCTTTCGGCGAGTACGGACAACAACTGGTCGTGCGCGACGGACTGGTACCGCTTATCGCTGGCGTACCGCTCCGTGGCGCCGACGCCGAACGGCAACCAGTCAATGGGCGCAAAGTTGACCGCCTCTGCACAGTTGAAACCAGTGTTGAAACCGGAGTGATACGCATACGGGAAGGTGATGATGTAGCTTCGCGGATGTTGCTCAGCGCGATACACCGGAATACCTTCGTCTTGTAACACCTTTGGTGAAAGGATGGTGACCAAGCTGTGGAGTAAATCGGGCTGCGATTGGAACAAGTGTGGAAGGCGCTTGCGCATCACCTCCTCAAACTGCTTTGAGTGCGACGCTGGAATGGAGTACCAAACCTTCGGCGCGCCGAAGTGATGATAGTTCACACTGTAGAAGTTGTGATCTTCCACGTGCCAGCAGAACGCGGACAGAGTCATGCCAAAGTACAACCAGGGAACGGTGATACCTGTCGTCGCCTCAACGTGGCTTAAACAACTCTCCGAGTTGTACGGCATGTTGCACACGTTCCAAGGACTTTCGGCGTAGCGCTCCTGCCCGGGCGGGCACGAGTCACTACCCTTCTTGGCGAACCCACTCCCAACCTCCATGGTGGCGATATCAGCGCCATAAATAACTTCGACGTTTCTACCCTTGTTATTCTCAATGAGGCGCCAGAATTCCCCCTCCATGTCCTTCACCGTCACGTTCTCCACCGGCCGCCCGTCCTTACTGAAATACTTCTTCTTGAAATAATGCGAGTACCTCTCCAGTGTCTCCAAGTTGTGCCTCGATCCTTGTTGAAATCCATACTTCTCCGCCAGGGCATCGGCATCGGCCTGCGACGCACCGCCCATACGACCGCCTCCACCCATGCGACCGCCCGACGCGACGCCGCTCGCGTTCGATGATGATGATCCTTTTTTGTTTCCTTCTTCCTCGAGCATTTTGGCCCGCGCCCGCGCGCTCGGACCCGCCGGACGATTTTGCAACTCGTTCAGCGCCTGTATGCGCGTCCGAAACCGCAGCTTCTCCTTCCCGGGAAGACAAAAGTCCGGTTTCCAACTCGCCGGGGGCACGATGTTGCACACCCCGTACTTCTCCGCCTCCGGTCTGATGGAATTTATGTACTCCAACGGATCGTTCGACCACTCCTCCTCCGTTGGATGGTACACCTTCACCGGCGGTACGTCCCACGTGAGCGCCTCGTCCCACAGGCACTCACTCCGCACCGGTGGTCCTCCGAGACACCGCTCGCACCCGTCCGGATCGAACGCGCACTGCTCGCACCCAAACATGAACTCTCCTCGCTCGTCCACCTCCAACAACCGTCCACTGACGTCTCGATCGACGCGTTTACACGCCTTTCCTCTCCGCCCGCCCGCGTCGCCCGCCGAGCGTTTCGCCCCCGACGCCCCAACCCCAGACGTCTCCCTCTGCTCGCCCTCCAACGGCGGCGTCGACGGAGACGCGCGCGCGCTCATCACCCTCGTCGCATCCTTCGCGCGCGCATCTCGCGTCGCCCTCGCGTCCAGCCTGAAATTCGCCATCGACAATCTCCCGCGGATGCTCGCGGGGCGCGTCTCGCGAGATCTCTTTCTTTCCACGCTCGACCCTCCCCGCGTCGCCCGCGCGCGGCGCGACGGACGCGGTGACGACGACGAATTCCCTCGACCCCCTCGCGCGCGCGAATCGCGCGAGCGAGCGTCGCGCGCGCGCGCGCGACGGTCGACGCGTCGCCGGTGATGGTCCGCGTCGCGCGTGCGCGTCGTGTGTCGCGTGATACCGTTAGCGCGTCTTGAATACGACGACATCGAGCCCGCGTGCGATTTATCGCCACGCGCGCGGTCGTCGGTTAGCATTAAATGACCATCGACGGGACGACGGGACACACCGACGCGGACGACGCGCGCGGCGGACGACGCGGGAAAGGGGCGGGTTCGACCGACCGCGCGCGGGCGTCGCGCGCGTCGCGGTCGCGCGCGCGACGCCCGGGCGTGGGGCGGGGCGACGGCGATGGAATCAGCGGGAGACGGACGACATCGAGGGCGGCGTGTCGAGATGAACGACGACGACGACGACGCGTCCGCGACGGGCGCGCGCGGGCGCGCGAGCGATGGGACGGGCGCGCGCGATGGGCGGGAAGGGGTCGGGGGGTCCGAGCTCGTCGTCGCCGAGGTGGACGTCGGGGCGAGGACGTCGACGGTTGGAGGACGCCCGGGCGGCGACGCGGCGGAGGACGAGGGAGCGAGCGAGTTGAAAGAGTTGTACCGAGCGTTGAGACGAGCGGCGCGAGCGCACAGGGGAGGGAGTAAGATGGTATCGCACGCACTCGCTGCGCACTGTCTGCGGTCGATCATCGCGGTGGGTGACGCGCCGGAGGAGTTGTTGGGAGTGGGGTCGACGCGAGAGCGGAGAGCGACGGCGCTGCGCGCGTGCGAAGGGTGCATCGCGACGTTCAGCTCGAACGTCGACGCCCTGAGCGCGTCTCTGCAGGACGATGATCAAGTGGTGTACGAAACGTATTTGGCGGTGATGAAGATCGCGGTCTTCGTTCTGGATCGGATCGAGGGGTGGGATGAGGCGGATTTGGAAGTCAAATGCGTCGGGAGGTGGTGCGAAGTCCTGCGTGCGTGCATCTCAAGGTGCTTCGCCGAGCCTTGGTCCGCGAAGATCATCGATCGTATGAAGTGCGAACAAGAAGACGGTGACTTGAGCGCGTTTACGTCGAGCGAAGATGCGATGGTGATGAAAGCGCTCACTGAGTCTCTCGATGACGCACACGTCACCGGTGGTGAGACTTCCAGACCGAATGCTGAGACTGACTCAATGTTTCTCAACCTCTATCGCGCAAATCTTGATCAGTGCGTCACGTTTCTACGTCAAGCACTCGGAAATGTGCGGAAACGCGCGGAAAACAAGCTCAATCTAGGCGCTGGGCTGCTGACGCATTATTGTCTCGAGGCGCTGAGTCCAAGTACGACAGCAGAAATGGTTGAGTGCGTTGCTTTGGAAGCTGAAAGGGCTTGTGCGCTCCTCGGGCCGCAATTTTCCACCAACAATTACAACTTGGTACACATCGTCGTCGAGGTTTTCATCAAGAGTACGGAATGGTTGCACGTTTCAAGTGAGGCGTCATGCGCGCTCATGAGCGCCCTGTACTCCATTGCAGTCTCGAGCGCGGAAAATCTGATCAAGGTGGACGCCGTTTTCGGCATGTTTCCGCGGAACGAGGTATCGAAAAGCATCTTAAGTCGTCTTTGCAGCAGCGATTTGGACACTCGCGACTCTGTGGTCAAGTTCCTGGAGACAATGACGAGCAATGACAATGTGAACGATAACAATCATGGATACGTTCCCACGCTACTTCGGATGGTTTTCAACGAGTTTCCAGAGTCTTTCTTGTTAGATGAGCGCTTTGTCGCGGCGAAAGCGAACAAACTCGTTTTAGATTCGGCACCGTTGACGTTGATTCGACTCGGTTTATGCTGTCAAAAGAATGGACCGAGCGTGGTGGCGACAAGTTTGGTCGCCGCTCTGGAGCGGGCTAAAGTTTTGGCAGATGACGACCAAGTTGCTAGATTCATCCCAGCTCTACGCATCGTGAGCTTTGTACTGCGTAAGAGACAGGCCGTTATTCGCGATTCTTTACCGTCGCGTCCCTTGAAAAGCACTGGTGACTCGCAAGTTGCGGCTGCAGAGGTGAGGCGTCAATCTCAACCAGTTGCTCAAAACTTAGGGCGTGAGCGCGGCGAAGATCATGGTGTACTCAATCTCCAGCGAGAGTTGGAAAATCTACTCGTGATGCCGGAAAATTTGATGGACGACGATCCCACTGAGGAATTACTTGAAAGAAGGCTTGCGCGATTAGATACTGTGCTTGATGCAGCTGTGGCAACACTCGCCGCTGA
Organism: Ostreococcus tauri; assembly: GCF_000214015.3. NCBI lineage: Eukaryota > Viridiplantae > Chlorophyta > Mamiellophyceae > Mamiellales > Bathycoccaceae > Ostreococcus > Ostreococcus tauri. Next base: position 565,675 of record NC_014428.2, on the reverse strand, counting down.
TCAACCACCGCCCGACGTTGAGAATACTGGTCAGAGAAATACCCTTCCAGCTTTATGGGGAAGGCTTCTAGCCTCTGACGAAGGGGCTCGACTGGTTACGCGAGAAAGAACATTGCTGGCAAATCATGAGAACGATGACGAAATAGATTCCAACGTCGCTCACGGCAACGAGGACACGGTGGACGTGTCGTCCGGCCTCTGCACGTTCGTGACAAGTGGAGAGTCGTTTCAAGAACAGCATTGGTACTTTTGCTACGACTGTGATCTCGTCGCGAGCCGTGGATGTTGCAGTAACTGCGCGAAGACGTGCCATAGCGGCCATCGGGTGGTCTACTCGAGGAAATCAAGATTTTTCTGTGATTGTGGTGCTGATGGAGCGAGTCCGGCGCCGCATAACAGGTGTTATTGCTTAAACAGACGCGATTTAGACGATGTGGGTTCGCGAAGAGCGAGTTCTGAGGGAGAAAGGAACCATTTTGAGATCGAGCCATACAGTGACTCTGAGGGAGATGACGATGAAGAATCTCACGAGCCAAATATTGCGCGTCGACTGTGCTCTGCATCAGCACTTGAAGATTTACGGGTCGCCTTGGACGAGGCGAACGTGACTGAGGCGTTAGAGAGTGTACTCGTTTCATGGTTTAAGCCGCTTTATGACGAAGAGGTGACGCGATCCGACCAACAATCGACTTCAACAAGTTCACGTGAGGTCATGGTCACAGATGCAAATCACACACTGCATGTCGCCCGCAACTTCAAGGCAGGATCGTTCGAGGTAGGGCCTCCACCAACGCGATTGCAAGCGCAGGAGTTCATGTTACAAGGTATCATCGTTCGAAATGGCGTCGCTTGTGCGAGAGACGGATATCTTGCCATTGCGGAAGGTGACAAGCTTTCTATTCTCGATGCGAATGTAGTCGTGGGAGCGCAGTCAGCCAACACGGAGAGTAGATCGGTCCGTCTCGGCGATAAGGTGGGGATTAAACCATGCTCGAGAAACTTAATCGGCTTTGACGTAATGAACGTTACATTCAACCACTCGAACAAGGATTATCTCGCCGTCATAGGCTTACATGAGATACAGATTTGCACTCTGAGTGCCGGTGGAGAAATTCTGGACAGATTACGTTTGGGAGCCCCAGATGGCGCTCTTGAATTCGATCTCATCATAAATGCCTTTTGGGTTCCGGGCCACACATCTTTCTTTGCTACTGCCTCACCCAATCGCACCTCTGTATACGATTTGAGTCGCAGTGCGTGCGTCCCTGTGTGTACGGTTTCTTGTCAACCAGACGACACCATCACATCATCGGTGTGGCTTGACTCTCCGCTTCGTGGTCACTTGTGCAATGTCGTAACGACGACCAAAGGTCGCATTCATATCAATGATGTGCCGATGAAGCCCCAAGGTGGACCGCTTTTCCATTTGAAGGACCACTGCAACAGAATCTGCGTTGACAGTCGGCAAAAAGTACACATCGCTACATATTCAGAGACACACGATATGGTCACGATCAACACACGGGAAGGCGACGTTATTATGTGCCGTGTCGTTCGCAGCGCGTCGCAGTCGAACGTGTCACTCGAGGTTCAGAAAACTCTGAGCATAGGCGACAACAAATGTTCGAGAGTGATCGATTTTTGTTTGCCAAATACAGCGGGGCCGGATGCTACGCTCCAGCGACCGAGACGGGTCTTCATTCGCGTGGATTCCACGGGCGAATCGTCGTCTCTTCTCGTCGTCGATAGAATGGATGTCAAACAGATTTTCGCTGCCGCATCGTCTTCAATCGTGGTTGGTTATGCGGGCTACCAGAGGACAGGTGCAGGGGAATTTCCATCTGCACTCATCATTTTGAGAAGTGACGGCTCGATGCAAGTCAATTCGTACGAAGGAGTGCACTCGTTGCCAACACCGAAAAGTGATTTCATCGATGCGAAAGATGACAGACCGTCGATGGATTGGAGTGTGTTTCCGTACAATTTCTTTGAAAAACTTGTGAGGGTGACACCGAGTATTAATTTTGGCGGATCTTTCAATCGAGGTTCACTTCCAGCGGCGATAAGTAGCATCTTACAGTCAGAAGACGGTCATATCGAGTCACCTAACTCAGGTGACGCGAACCTCACGCTAGAGCTACCACATGGAGATCAACGCGTCATCAGAGGAATTCGATTACATCTAGGTGGCATGACTGTGCAGTCCTATGCACCTTCAAAGCTTATTCTTCCCGGTGGGCGATGCGTCAAATTTGAACGTGAAGCAAAGAGGTGGTACGACGTTCCTCTCACGTGTGCAGAATCCATGGCAATTCATTCTAGTGCTGAACCTATGAAACTCACTTTTGTTGCGGAGTCCATCAACCAGCTGTGCATTCGAGTCGATAGGATCGAGGTATACACTTGCGAAAAATCTACTCTAGATGTGGATGTGCGAAGCGAAAACGAGAATGAGGCTCAAGCCATTCACAAAGCACTCACTTCTCGCAGGAACAGATCGAGGCGACACTTCATACGTAAGAGTGACAACGATACGACAAATTCACCGATGTGGTTGAGTGGTACGATCGCGATTATCCAGGCGCTGCGACACTGCGAGCTTGATTTGAAATCAAGTAAACTTCGAGTTTGCTACGAGTCGATGTTGAAGAAAAAGTGCTTCGTCACCTTGGAATCACGCGCGCATCGATCCGTCTACTTCATAGCTTGGAAAGTGTTAAGCAAACACACGCGTGAGAGTATGCTCACAGCTGCGAACATCAAAGATAACTCCACGCTGCTCATCGGGCACAAGGTTGCCGAAAGAATTTGTCCTCAAATTCTTTCACAGCCACTCTGCGTCACGGATGATGATCTTTTCGAGTATTATTGCGCCTTGCGAAAGCTGGGTCGTCTCGCGATCAGAAGGCCAAACGCACTGTTGGACTCTTCGCCGTATCTGGCGCTTTTGGCAGACTGCCTGCCGGCAATGCTCACAGTAGGCGCCGGTGCTTGGGATGCGTACGAGGTTGTTCCGTACATCGTGCACGCCCTCGTGGCAATTCTCATGCACGAACGTGACCCCAAACTCGTTCGATGTGTACATCGTTTGATCGAGTCAGACCGAACGGATATTCGTCAAGCAACCATGGAAACTCTGCTCTGGCATCTTGTCACGGCGAGTCCTGAAGTCAGCTTGGATAAAGCCCGCCACTTGTCAAAGGGAAGAACTGAACTCAGGCATGAAAAATGCTCACAATCCAGTGGAATCAGGGATCTGGTGTCGGCCATCATGAAGACCAGTGATCAGACTCTGCACAGCTCCAAAGCAATTCTCGTTCGCTCATTATGCGATGTGTATCCGGAGTGCATCAATTACGAAATGTGTAAGCTCCCACCCCTACGCGGGGATGTTCTCAAGCATGACGCAGTCACCTGGAGACTTGCAATTGCGGCTGAGTGTTCGCAATTACAAGATATCAAAGCGAACGACGCACGAGAGGCACTGTTGCATGCATATGCATTGGTTTGTGATTTGCTAAGACGCAGTGATATGCGCGAAGTGGAGGAAATGCCAAATGAAGAAGGCCATGGAGCACTGCTCAAGAGCATCGGCGCCACGGAGAAGACGTTCGATACAATCATCAGCGCCCTTGATTCCACTATACTGCATGCGTCGACGCACCTACGTGCACTCGACGTGGAGGAGCTACCTGAACGTGAGAAGCACGATTGGCTCACAGTGTTGTCCCGCGTAGCTGCGCTCATACCGGCAGGTCGCTCTGACAACGCTGTTTTGATGTTGAAGCAACTCGTCCAGGATGATGATAGTGACGGTGGTGTGAAAGTCTTGGTGCGGGCTGGGAGTTTGCTAAACTTTACACATACTCTTCAGAAGCTCACGAAGCAAAGTTTCACATCCCCGTGGTACGCGGACGAAGTCTCTTACGATGAGTTGACGCATATGAAGGACGTTATCACACAAGCTGTCGCAGTTGCAAAAGAGGACCGCGCAAGCTTGCGCTACTTTCTTGAAAACATCGAATTCGCCACTGAATTCATCGCCAGTCTGATGAAAGCCACGCCACATCTGCCGAGTATTTTCGCCACACGAGCGTGCGATCTGATCTCTTGCGTCGTGGAAGCGCTCAATTTTGAAGGCTCAAACAGCGCCCTCCGTACTTCAATTATGCGGGAAATCATCGAAGATCTGAGCATCATCGTGAACAAATGCGCGCTCGCTGCTGTCGAATCCGAAACCCGTACATCCGCGATAAATATCTTGAAGGTTATTTGGTATTCATGCGAAACATATCGAGATGATGTCATGGGCGTCTTGATGTCATCGATGGGAAACGTCAGAGATTTTGGCCATCGCGCAAACGAGTTACTGGAATTCATGAAGAGCATCATCATGACAGACACGGATGCCATCTCCTCGCACCAGTCAAGCATCGATCAATTTTGTGGCGACCTTAAGGACGTACTTTTGCGGGTCAGTGATCATCCAAGAGCCGACATTTACCGGGAGTTGAAGCAACGCCAAATTTTACTCGGAGATGCGGCCGATGAGTACTGGTTGGAGACCGACTCAAGCATGCGAGACATAGCTTCTTACATCGCATGTCAGGATTTCACTAATCACTCACTGGATACATTGAAAAAGAGTCAAGCGTTCACGAAAAACAGTGCCATGACAAAACTAAAGGAGTCGATGACGATAGACTCCATTTCCACGAGTATAACAGAGCTGAAGACATATATCCATGTGAAGGAAGTTGAAGTTTGGCGCACGACGCTGAACAAGGACATGAATGCCATGCGCATGTTCGATCCTTCTCGGTGGCAATATCTCGGAACCCTGCGATACTCTGCCACGGCGCGAACGGCTGAGCTCAAGTTTGACATACCAGTCGATGCAGCGGCGTTGAACTTCGTGTTTAAGTCTTTCCACGAGAACCTCCAAGCAAAGATGATGACCATTTTGCAGTGTCCACGATGTGCTCGACAAGTCACGGACACGAAACATGGAATCTGTACGAACTGCCGCGAAAATGCGTATCAGTGTAGGCACTGTCGAAATATCAATTACGAAAAGCTCGATGCGTTCATTTGCAGCGAATGCGGACACTGCAGGTATGCCAAGATTCAAACAATTTTGCACGCACATCCGTCATTGTGTAGACGTTACCCACAGTTGCGGAATGAAGAAGATCTCTCCGATGCAATTCAAGAACTGAAGTTGCAATCAGAGACCGTGCGGCGTCTCAACGAGAGTATCAGTTCGACTGCTAATTCTATGAGACGAGCTCTTTTCGAGCAGAGTGACGGATCGGGCGATATTGAGCATTTATTCAATTCCGTCAGCAAAGGACAACGGATTGAACTCATCGCTGCAAAGTATAAAAGTAATGCGATTCGCAACTCGATTTCGCTATACTTGTCAAACGCCGATTCGGAGAGCGTCCAACGCGCCGATGTGTTCTCCAGCCATTACGGAACGTGTTACGACTATCTTCAATGCGCGCTGAAACTTTGCACCAGCCTCTCGCGAACTCCTCTCGGAGTGCGTACGCTCAGCAACAGCAGCTTGCACAAGTATCTTTTCGAACGAATGCTCAATCCCCTCACATCTGGATGGCGTGCGTGCGAAACGGTGCGTACGATTCTATGCAACATAGCAGCGCGGAATGAGGAAGTTTCAATGTATCTCTGTCATGCAGCATACGAGCGGGCAACGCAAGCTTTGTTTCAGAACAATGCGTGGCACAGCTCCATGGTTTCGCAAAACAATCAAGATATTCTCCTACTCAAGGAGCTAGTCCATTCGAGCACGTACCGCGTGGAAGCTGGTATTAGTTCAAAGCAAGGTAATGAGCGCGTGTCTCTGATGAATCTCGCGTGTCGGACGCTCAGTTCAGATCAACTGGTGGCAAACGCAGCTCTGGCGGAGAACACGGTGTTGCCTGCGCTCGGTCTCGTCAAACAAGGAATGACAAACTCTTTCATTCTCGAAGAGATTGTTGCGGCCACGACTTCGTGTGCAAATGCGGACAATCAACTGAACGAATGGATCGTATCGCAAGGAGCCGGTGATGGAGACGCTCGTAGTGTCTCTTGTTTGCTTCCATGGCTCATCTGCGCGTTGCGCAGCGCATCAAAACTCGTCCGCCACGAAGTCATGCAAATTCTTGAGCATGTCGTGCGAGAAGACATGAACGTAAAAGTTGGAAGTTTACTGCTGCGTGCAACACCTGATTCCGAGCACGTCGCACACTCAGACTTTCTTAGCGCATTAAGCCTCTGTGTTTGCAATGAGGCGACCATTGCAGAGTTTACCGACTCTCACCAACTCGCGGAGATTCTTTTGGCAATGCTTCAGAAGGAGCTTGACTTTTGTTCCAAATACACCGTGTCTGAGAATGCTTTGTTTGCATCGATAAACGTGGACGTTGCGGCGGGTTTACATTCCGTTTCACTTCTTCTCAATGATGTTTTTGCGGAGTCCAAGCAGTTTATGAACAAATTCACTGAAAAGGGGCTAGAGACGCTCGTACGGACGACTCTCTGCGCTCGCGCGCTGCGATTCAGTCAAGCTCCGAGCGCAATCAGTGCTTCTGATACGTTTGATCATCTTCTGTCAATGTGCGAAGATGCTTCGGAGCTGATGCGTCCTCAGATTGCAAGAATTTGCGTCAAGCTAGCTGAAGCCCACACTGGACTAAACATGGTCTCTGACAGAAATCTGCTGCCTTTGCACGTTATTTTGGGCGAACTTGCGATGCTAGTGCTACCCAAAGCACCGCCCGTCAAGGTGTATCTCTTGAGGTTGCTCAAAAGTGCGACCCAGGAAGAGTTCATTCCCGGGACCATGGCACGAAATCCATACTCGACGGCACAGATGAGCGCTACTCCACTGATGCGGGACGTTAAGAATCTCATATGTCGCGAACTTGACATGCCTGGTCTTGTTGAAGATGATTTTGGTATGGAGTTACTCGTCGCGAATCAAATCATCAGTTTGGATTTGTCCGTAGAGGATGTGTTTGAGCGAGTTTGGATACCCTCGTTATTCAACGGCGCGACACGGCATCGAAGCGCTTCTTCGACGGACCCCATCGGGCCACCGATGGCGGTGACTTTCCGTTTAAGCGGCTTGGATGGAGAAGCGACAGAGGAACGCGTAGATGAACTTGCACCGGTTCAACATGACGATGAGGATGTGGAGGCTAAGTTTTCTGGAACAAAAATCTTCCAAGAGGGGAATGGCTTCAGAACGTTGATTCAACTTTTGCCAAAGATTCGAGGCAACTCATCACTGCAACGTGCCAGCGGTGGGGCGAACGCTTACGTGCAATTATTCGATATCCTTCACTCGGCTTGCTACATAAAGAAAAACAGGCAGAGTATGCTTGCAACTGGAGCGTTACCGAGCATATTGGACGAGTCGGCGCAGGCGTTCACTCAGAATGCCCGCTCTGGTAAAGAACTTCTACCGATCATTGAGTCGTTACTCACAGAAGAACAAGACGATGTGGAACAAGGAGTGATGAGTGAGGTTCATCAATCGTCGTCATCGAACAGTCTTCTCGCACGTGAGCTCGAGGGAACAAGTATTGCACCACTACGAACTGGCTCTCCTCGACTTCATAAGAGTGGCTCGTCGTTGCACACAATCGCCTTATCAAATCGTGATCAAGATACGAACCACGTGGCTATCTTCTTGGCTCAACTCAGACAGTGCATTAACGATCGTGAAAAGCACGAAGCGGACATTCTCGCACGTGTCATTCCTAGACTCGCTGGATCCACGAGTGAGTCGAGGAATACGATGGCCAAAACGTTTGACGAATCTGTTCGCAAGCTCATCGAGCTCGATGCGATGAGCGATGATGACGCGCAATTTGGAGAGCTGCAACTAGAGCTCGAGTGCTCGGCAAGACTTGCAGAGGCCATTCCACGAGATGTTTCGGGTCGACGCGTGCTTGAAGCCATAAAATCTGAAGGCACAGTCTCCTTCATAATGAAGTACATCGTGTACGAAGCTTTCGGTGCCGAAGGCGCTCGGCAACGTGGTACATCGAGTTGGACCGGGGCAATCGAGCGTGCTGGATTACCACTCGCTCTTGAGCTCCTGAATGGCGTTGCTGAAGGTTACGTACTCGACATGGAAGAGCATCACGATTTACTGGATTTGCTCCACAAACTCGAATCTGTCACCGAGCGTAACGTGGGAACTTTGTCAGAAAATTGCTTGGAGACGTTCGCGAGCAGTTCTGATACAGTGAAAACGTGCCTTGAAGGTATGCGAGCCGCGACGCGCGAAGAAAATCGACGAAAAGCGCACAGAAAGCGGGAGCAAATGTTGGCAGAAATGGGTATGAAGGTCATAACAAATACTTCAAGTCCCGGAGCATCGACGATCGGCGTATCCGCTTCACCAAGGTCTCTCCAGGGATACGAATCGATGGCCATCGAGAATGAAGATGACTCCATAGTCTGCAGAGTATGTTTTGAAGGTTATTCCCTGAAGCCAAACGAGCTGCTAGGCATATATTGCTTCAATAAACTCACATCAACGCCGTCAGCAAACGGGGATGTGTCTCACACTGTGTGCACTGTATCACATTTCAACGCAATTCACTTTTCGTGTCATCAGTCAGCAAAACGCGCCGATATTGCGCTGCGCGTACCAAAACGAGAGTGGGAAGGGGCTGCGTTACGTAACAGTGAGACTCTGTGCAATAACATGCTTCCCATCATGGGAACGATGGTCGCAGATGCAACATACACCTCTGCCGTCGAAACTTGGTGGCAAAATTGCTTCTCCATCGGAGCTTTCATTTCTCCACCAACGCGAGCGAGACAGGTCGCTTGGGATATCGGTTTACTTCTAGGTCGGTTCGCTATGAACGTTTCTTTCAGTATCGATTGTCGCGGCGGTGGCAAGGAGAGTAACATGAACCTTTTGCCTTACATGATGCGGCTCCTCGTGCATCAAGTCTCGCTGAGCCCAACTAAAGGGTTGGAGGAACTCAACGGTTTGCTCTCTCGCTTGTCCGGCGAGGACGAGTTGTGGGGAGACAAGGAATCGAGTTTCTCTCCGGTGCTCCCAGCCGCGCTCGTGCTTTCTCTTGTGTCGTGGTCCAACGAAAAATGGAGCGCCGCTCGAAGAAACGTGTTGATCGCCGCGGTGCGGCACGCGAAAAAGTATGGATGCACACATATTTCAACGTACGCCACGAATGATTCGGCGGCAGTCTGGGACGATTTCGATGCGTCCGAACGTTTTAATCGGCTCAAGCCGATGCTCATTTACGTCGGTCTGGTGAACAAGCTGTACGAATGGTTCAAACCGGCTCGACGTGAGTTGGGAATTGCCGTGAACATTTCCAAACCGGGTGCTCACTCCTCGCCGCCAACCGATGCACTGGAAGTTGACACACTGAGCGGGCGACTTTGTGATATTTCTGCCATGATAGCCAGCGCCAAGGATGTGCTCGAATGGCTCGACGAGGCTCACGATTCAAACGACGATCAAGAACTCCTCGACGTCATGGAATGCCTCCCGGCTGCGATGTGCCCAACGGTTGATGAGTTCCTCACCCGAGCGCTCGCGTCGAATCCTTGAGAGGATAAATTTTAATGTACACGATTTTTTCTGTTGTTTTAATAGATGTCATAACATCACTGAATTAGTTGCGCTTCTTGCGAGACGAGGATCGTCGCGTCGATGCGCTCTTCTTCACTTGCTGCGCCTTGTTCGGCTTGCCGGTGAGGAACATGATCGCGAGCGACGCGAAGAGCAGGGCGAACTGGATCCCGAGCTTCCCCACCGGATCCTTCAAGAAGGTCATGTGGAAGTGAATCGCCCCGATCATGATGACCGTGAGCATCGTCGCCCCTTGCGAGGGATTCGTCCAAAGCGCGGCGTACCCGAGGAGCTCCAACGCGCCGATAATCTTCGCGAACTCGTACCCATCCTTCGCCGAGCATCGAACCTTAATCGGCAGCTTAACCGTCGACAGGAGCTTATTCGCCCACGGCGTCCACGCGTGTTCGCACCACGCCAACTGCTCGAGCGTGTTCGCCGTCGGGACGCACGTCCCCGGCTTACCGACGGCGACCGGGCACAACGCGCCGTCGCACCCGGCGATCGGAATGCCAAACTTACACGCCGCGCTCCGCAGGTACAGCGCCAGCGGCAGGACGCGCAGGACGGTCACCAAGACGTTTCTGCTCATCCCTCTGTTCGCGGTCGTCGCGGTCGCGCGTCGTCGTCAGTCGTCGACGTCGGCGTCCGTCGCGCCGCCCATCGTTCCCCTCCAGCGTCTCCGCTCGCGTCCTCGTCACCGCCGTCTGCCTCCGCCCGCGCGCGCGCTCGAGCGCGGTCGCGTCGTCGTCATCGCGCGCGGTCGCCCGCGAGTCGTCGCGACGCCGTCGG